>NW_027513898.1:30057-120025 GCF_048772815.1 Callospermophilus lateralis
CTTCTAGGTTGAAGCGTTCGTCTACAGTAGCAGTTTTTATATTTAGGTTTCGCTCTATTCACTCCTGTATACATAGATGAATTTGGAACTCTAAATCCAACATGGTTTGTAGTAGCTCTTTGAAACTTGACAAAATAACGGAGTTCTCAGTTTTGTCTCTATGGATTGTTTCCTCTTCAATTAGCCCTAGGCACAGACTGTGGAAAAGCACTTTCATTGAGAGGTGTTGCCAAGCTTCTAAGAAATAACGAGTTTCCGAAATACCAGCAAATATTTTTTCACCCAATCTTGATGATACTTGGTGGGAATGATCAGTACACAGTTCCCACTTGGCTCACCAACTTTTGTTCTTCTAGGTTGAAGCGTTCGTCTACAGTAGCAGTTTTTATATTTAGGTTTCACTCTGTTGTCTCATATATAGATAGATGAATTTGGAACTCTAAATCCAACATGGTTTGTAGTAGCTCTTTGAAACTTGACAAAATAAAGGAGTTCTGAGTTTTGTCTCTATGGTTTGTTTCCTCTTCAAGAGGCCTAGGCACAGACTGTGGAAAACCACTTTCATTGAGAGGTGTTGCCAAGCTTCTGAGAAATAACGAGTTTCCGAAATACCAGCAAATATTTTTCACGCAATCTTGATGATACATGTTGCTAATGATCAGTACACAGATCCCACTTGGCTCACCAAGTTATGTTCTTCTAGGTTGAAGCGTTCGTCTACAGTAGCAGTTTTTATATTTAGGTTTCACTCTGTTCTTTCATATATAGATAGATGAATTTGGAACTCTAAATCCAACATGGTTTGTAGTAGCTCTTTGAAACTTGACAAAATAAAGGAGTTCTGAGATTTGTCTCTATTGTTTGTTTCCTCTTCAAGTAGCCCTAGGCACAGACTGTGGAAAACCACTTTCATTTAGAGGTGTTGCCAAGCTTCTAAGAAATAACGAGTTTCCGAAATACCAGCAAATATTTTTTTACCCAATCTTGATGATACTTGGTTTTAATGATCAGTACACAGATCCCACTTGGCTCACAAAATTTTGTTCTTCTAGGTTGAAGCGTTCGTCTACAGTAGTCGTTTTTATATTTAGGTTTCACTCTGTTCTCTCATATATAGATAGATGAATTTGGATCTCTAAATCCACCATGGTTTGTAGAAGCTCTTTGAAACTTGACAAAATAAAGGAGTTCTCAGTTTTGTCTCTATGGTTTGTTTCATCTTCAAGTAGCTCTAGGCGCAGACTCTGGAAAAGCACTTTCATTGAGAGGGGTTGCCAAGCTTCTAAGAAATAACGAGTTTCCGAAGAACCAGCAAATATTTTTTAACCCAATCTTGATGATACTGGTTGCTAATGATCAGTACACAAATCCCACGTGGCTCACCAAATTGTGTTCTTCTAGGTTGAAGCGTTCGCCTACAGTAGAAGTTTTTATATTTAGGTTTCCCTCTGTTCTCTCCTATATAGATATATGAATATGGAACTCTAAATCCAACATCGTTTGTAGTAGCTCTTTGAAACTTGACAAAATAAAGGAGTTCTCAGTTTTGTCTCTATGGTTTGTTTCCTCTTCAAGTAGCCCTAGGCACAGACTGTGGAAAAGCACTTTCATTGAGAGAGTTTGCCAAGCTTCTAATAAATTACAGTTTCCGAAATACCAGCAAATATTTTTTCACCCAATCTTGATGATACTTGGTGGTAATGATCAGAACACAGATCCCACTTGGGTCACCACATTTTGTTCTTCTAGGTTGAAGCGTTCGTCTACAGTAGCAGTTTTTATATTTAGGTTTCTCTCTGTTCTCTCCTATATAGATAGATGAATTTCTAACTCTAAATCCAACATGGATTGTAGTAGCTCTTTGAAACTTGACAAAATAAAGGAGTTTTCCGTTTTGTCTCTATGGTTTGTTTCCTCTTCAAGTGGCCCTAGGCACAGACTGTGGAAGCACGTTCATTGAGATGGGTTGCCAAGCTTCTAAGAAATAACGTGTTTCCAAAATACCAGCAAATATTTTTTTACCCAATCTTGATGATACTTGGTGGTAATGATCAGTACACAAATCCCACTTGGCTCACCAAATTTTGTTCTTCTAGGTTGAAGCGTTCGTCTACAGTAGCAGTTTTTATATTTAGGTTTCTCTCTGGTCACTCCTATATAGATAGATGAATTTGGAACTTTTAATCCAACATGGATTGTAGTAGCTCTTTGAAAATTGACAAAATAAAGGAGTTCTCAGTTTTGTCTCTATGGTTTGTTTCCTCTTCAAGTATCCCTAGGCACAGACTGTGGAAAAGCACTTTCATTGAGAGGGGTTGCCAAGCTTCTAAGAAATAACGAGTTTCCGAAATACCAGCAAATATTTTTTCACCCAATTTTGATGATACTTGGTGGGAATGATCAGTACACAGATGCCACTTGGCTCAAAAATTTTGTTCTTCTATGTTGAAGCGTTCGTCTACAGTAGCAGTTTTTATATTTAGGTTTCTCTCTGTTCTCTCATATATAGATAGATGAATTTGGAACTCTAAATCCAACATGGTTTGTAGTAGCTCTTTGAAACATGACAAAATAAGGAGTTCTGTGTTTTGTCTCTATGGTTTGTTTCCTCTGCAAGTAGCCCTAGGCGCAGACTGTGGAAAAGCACTTTCATTGTGAGGGGTTGCCAAGCTTCTAAAAAATAACGAGTTTCCGAAGTTCCAGCAAATATTTTTTCACCCAATCTTGATGATACTTGTTGCTAATAATCAGTACACAAATCCCACTTGGCTCACCATATTTTGTTCTTCTAGGTTGAAGCGTTCGTCTACAGTAGCAGTTTTTATATTTAGGTTTCACTCTGTTCTCTCATATATAGATAGATGAATTTGGAACTCTAAATCCAACATGGTTTGTAGTAGCTCTTTGAAACTTGACAAAATAAAGGAGTTCTGAGTTTTGTCTCTATTGTTTGTTTCCTCTTGAAGTTACCCTAGGCACAGACTGTGGAAAACTACTTTCCTTGAGAGGTGTTGCCAAGCTTCTAAGAAATAACGAGTTTCCGAAAAACCAGCAAATATTTTTTCACCCAATCTTGATGATACTGGTTGCTAATGATCAGTACACAGATCCCACTTGGCTCACCAAATTGTGTTCTTCTAGGTTGAAGCGTTCGCCTACAGTAGCAGTTTTTATATTTAGGTTTCTCTCTGTTCTCTCCTATATAGATAGATGAATTTGGAACTCTAAATCCAACATGGATTGTAGTAGATCTTTGAAACTACCAAAATAAAGGAGATATCAGTTTTGTCTCTATGGTTTGTTTCCTCTTCAAGTAGCCCTAGGCATCGACTGTGGAAAAGCACTTTCATTGAGAGGGGTTGCCAATCTTCTAAGAAATTACGAGTTTCCGAAATACCAGCAAATATTTTTTCACCCAATCTTGATGATACTGGATGCTAATGATCAGTACACAAATCCCACTTGGCTCACCAAATTGTGTTCTTCTAGGTTGAAGCGTTCGCCTACAGTAGAAGTTTTTATATTTAGGTTTCCCTCTGTTCTCTCCTATATAGATAGATGAATTTGGAACTCTAAATCCAACATAGTTTGTAGTAGCTCTTTGAAGCTTGACAAAATAAAGGAGTTCTCAGTTTTGTCTCTATGGTTTGTTTCCTCTTCAAGTAGCCCTAGGCACAGACTGTGGAAAAGCACTTTCATTGAGAGAGTTTGCCAAGCTTCTAAGAAATTACAAGTTTCCGAAATACCAGCAAATATTTTTTCACCCAATCTTGATGATACTTGGTTGTAATGATCAGTACACAAATCCAACTTGGCTACCCAAATTTTGTTCTTCTAGGTTGAAGCGTTCGTCTACAGTAGCAGTTTTTATATTTAGGTTTCTCTCTGTTCTCTCCTATATAGATAGATGAATTTGGAACTCTAAATCCAACATGGATTGTAGTAGATCTTTGAAACTTGACAAAATAAAGGAGATCTCAGTTTTGTCTCTATGGTTTGTTTCCTCTTCAAGTAGCCCTAGGCATCGACTGTGGAAAAGCACTTTCATTGAGAGGGGTTGCCAAGCTTCTAAGATATTACGAGTTTCCGAAATACCAGCAAATATTTTTTCACCCAATTTTGATGATACTTGGTTGTAATGATCAGTACACAAGTCCCACTTGGCTCAAGAAATTTTGTTCTTCTAAGTTGAAGCGTTCGTGTACAGTAGCAGTTTTTATATTTAGGTTTCGCTCTGTTCTCTCCTGTATAGATAGATGTATTTGAAACTCTAAATCCAACATGGTTTGTAGTAGTTCTTTGAAACTTGACAAAATAAAGGAGTTCTCAGTTTTGTCTCTATGGTTTGTTTCCTCTTCAAGTAGCCCTAGGCACAGACTGTGGAAAAGCACTTTCATTGAGAGGGGATGCCAAGCTTCTAAGAAATAACGAGTTTCCGAAATACCAGCAAATATTTTTTCACCCAATCTTGATGATACTTGGAGGTAATGATCAGTACACAGATCCCACTGGGCTCACCATATTTTGTTCTTCTAGGTTGAAGCGTTCGTCTACAGTAGCAGTTTTTATATTTAGGTTTCACTCTGTTCTCTCATATATAGATAGATGAATTTGGAACTCTAAATCCAACATGGTTTGTAGTAGCTCTTTGAAACTTGACAAAATAAAGTAGTTCTCAGTTTTGTCTCTATGGTTGTTTCCTCTTCAAGTAGCCCTAGGCACAGACTGTGGAAAACCACTTTCATTGAGAGTGGTTGCCAAGCTTCTAAGAAATAACGAGTTTCCGAAGTACCAGCAAATATTTTTTCACCCAATCTTGATGATACTGGTTGATAATGATCAGTACACAGATCCCACTTGGCTCACCAAATTTTGTTCTTCTAGGTTGAAGCGTTCGTCTACAGTAGCCGTTTTTATATTTAGGTTTCGCTCTATTCTCTCCTGTATACATAGATGAATTTGGAACTCTAAATCCAACATGGTTTGTAGTAGCTCTTTGAAACTTGACAAAATAACGGAGTTCTCAGTTTTGTCTCTATGGATTGTTTCCTCTTCAATTAGCCCTAGGCACAGACTGTGAAAAAGCACTTTCATTGAGAGGTGTTGCCAAGCTTCTAAGAAATAACGAGTTTCCGAAATACCAGCAAATATTTTTTCACCCAATCTTGATGATACTTTTGCTAGTGATCAGTACACAAATCCCACTTGGCTCACCAAATTTTGTTCTTCTAGGTTGAAGCGTTCGTCTACAGTAGCAGTTTTTATATTTAGGATTCTCTCTGTTCTCTCCTATATAGATAGATAAATTTGGAACTTTAAATCCAACGTGGATTGTAGTAGCTCTTTGAAACTTGACAAAATAAAGGAGTTCCCAGTTTTGTCTCTATGGTTTGTTTCCTCTTCAAGTAGCCCTAGGTGCAGACTCTGGAAAAGCACTTTCATTGAGAGGGGTTGCCAAGCTTCTAAGAAATAACGAGTTTCCGAAGTACCAGCAAATATTTTTTCACCCCATCTTGATGATACTGGTTGCTAAAGATCAGTACACAAATCCCACTTGGCTCACCAAATTGTGTTCTTCTAGGTTGAAGCGTTCGCCTACAGTAGAAGTTTTTATATTTAGGTTTTTCTCTGTTCTCTCCTATATAGATATATGAATTTGGAACTCTAAATCCAAGATGGTTTGTAGTAGCTCTTTGAAACTTGACAAAATAAAGGACTTCTCAGTTTTGTCTCTATGGTTTGTTTCCTCTTCAAGTATCCCTAGGCACAGACTGTGGAAAAGCACTTTCATTGAGAGAGTTTGCCAAGCTTCTAAGAAATTACAAGTTTCCGAAATACCAGCAAATATTTTTTCACCCAATCTTGATGATACTTGGTGGTAATGATCAGTACACAAATCCCACTTGGCTCATCAAATTTTGTTCTTCTAGGTTGAAGCGTTCGTCTACAGTAGCAGTTTTTATATTTAGGTTTCTCTCTGTTCTCTCCTATATAGATAGATGAATTTGGAACTCTAAATCCAACATGGATTGTAGTAGCTCTTTGAACCTTGACAAAATAAATTAGTTCTCAGTTTTGTCTCTATGGTTTGTTTCCTCTTCAAGTAGCCCTAGGCACAGACTGTGGAAAAGCACTTTCATTGAGAGGGGTTGCCAAGCTTCTAAGAAATAACGAGTTTCCGAAATACCAGCAAATATTTTTTCACCCAATCTTGATGATACTTGTTGATAATGATCAGTACACAGATCCCACTTGGCTCACCAAATTTTGTTCTTCTAGGTTGAAGCGTTCGTCTACAATAGCCGTTTTTATATTTAGGTTTCGCTCTATTCTCTCCTGTATACATAGATGAATTTGGAACTCTAAATCCAACATGGTTTGTAGTAGCTCTTTGAAACTTGACAAAATAACGGAGTTCTCAGTTTTGTCTCTATGGATTGTTTCCTCTTCAATTAGCCCTAGGCACAGACTGTGAAAAAGCACTTTCATTGAGAGGTGTTGCCAACTTCTAAGAAATAACGAGTTTCCGAAATACCAGCAAATATTTTTTCACCCAATCTTGATGATACTTTTGCTAATGATCAGTACACAAATCCCACTTGGCTCACCAAATTTTGTTCTTCTAGGTTGAAGCGTTCGTCTACAGTAGCAGTTTTTATATTTAGGATTCTCTCTGTTCTCTCCTATATAGATAGATAAATTTGGAACTTTAAATCCAACGTGGATTGTAGTAGCTCTTTGAAACTTGACAAAATAAAGGAGTTCCCAGTTTAGTCTCTATGGTTTGTTTCCTCTTCAAGTAGCCCTAGGCGCAGACTCTGGAAAAGCACTTTCATTGAGAGGGGTTGCCAAGCTTCTAAGAAATAACGAGTTTCCGAAGTACCAGCAAATATTTTTTCACCCCATCTTGATGATACTGGTTGCTAAAGATCAGTACACAAATCCCACTTGGCTCACCAAATTGTGTTCTTCTAGGTTGAAGCGTTCGCCTACAGTAGAAGTTTTTATATTTAGGTTTCCCTCTGTTCTCTCCTATATAGATATATGAATTTGGAACTCTAAATCCAACATGGTTTGTAGTAGCTCTTTGAAACTTGACAAAATAAAGGACTTCTCAGTTTTGTCTCTATGGTTTGTTTCCTCTTCAAGTAGCCCTAGGCACAGACTGTGGAAAAACACTTTCATTGAGAGAGTTTGCCAAGCTTCTAAGAAATTACAAGTTTCTGAAATACCAGCAAATATTTTTTCACCCAATCTTGATGATACTTGGTGGTAATGATCAGTACACAAATCCCACTTGGCTCATCAAATTTTGTTCTTCTAGGTTGAAGCGTTCGTCTACAGTAGCAGTTTTTATATTTAGGTTTCTCTCTGTTCTCTCCTATATAGATAGATGAATTTGGAACTCTAAATCCAACATGGATTGTAGTAGCTCTTTGAACCTTGACAAAATAAAGGAGTTCTCAGTTTTGTCTCTATGGTTTGTTTCCTCTTCAAGTAGCCCTAGGCACATACTGTGGAAAAGCACTTTCATTGAGAGGGGTTGCCAAGCTTCTAAGAAATAACGAGTTTCCGAAATACCAGCAAATATTTTTTCACCCAATCTTGATGATACTTGTTGATAATGATCAGTACGCAGATCCCACTTGGCTCACCAAATTTTGTTCTTCTAGGTTGAAGCGTTCGTCTACAATAGCAGTTTTTATATTTAGGTTTCACTCTGTTCTCTCATATATAGATAGATGAATTTGGAACTCTAAATCCAACATGGTTTGTAGTAGCTCTTTGAAACTTGACAAAATAAAGGAGTTCTGAGTTTTGTCTCTATTGTTTGTTTCCTCTTGAAGTTACCCTAGGCACAGACTGTGGAAAACTACTTTCCTTGAGAGGTGTTGCCAAGCTTCTAAGAAATAACGAGTTTCCGAAATACCAGCAAATATTTTTTCACCCAATCTTGATGATACTGGTTGCTAATGATCAGTACACAAATCCCACTTGGCTCACCAAATTGTGTTCTTCTAGGTTGAAGCGTTCGCCTACAGTAGCAGTTTTTATATTTAGGTTTCTCTCTGTTCTCTCCTATATAGATAGATGAATTTGGAACTCTAAATCCAACATGGATTGTAGTAGATCTTTGAAACTTGACAAAATAAAGGAGATCTCAGTTTTGTCTCTATGGTTTGTTTCCTCTTCAAGTAGCCCTAGGCATCGACTGTGGAAAAGCACTTTCATTGAGAGGGGTTGCCAATCTTCTAAGAAATTACGAGTTTCCGAAATACCAGCAAATATTTTTTCACCCAATCTTGATGATACTGGATGCTAATGATCAGTACACAAATCCCACTTGGCTCACCAAATTGTGTTCTTCTAGGTTGAAGCGTTCGCCTACAGTAGAAGTTTTTATATTTAGGTTTCCCTCTGTTCTCTCCTATATAGATAGATGAATTTGGAACTCTAAATCCAACATAGTTTGTAGTAGCTCTTTGAAGCTTGACAAAATAAAGGAGTTCTCAGTTTTGTCTCTACGGTTTGTTTCCTCTTCAAGTAGCCCTAGGCACAGACTGTGGAAAAGCACTTTCATTGAGAGAGTTTGCCAAGCTTCTAAGAAATTACAAGTTTCCGAAATACCAGCAAATATTTTTTCACCCAATCTTGATGATACTTGGTTGTAATGATCAGTACACAAATCCAACTTGGCTACCCAAATTTTGTTCTTCTAGGTTGAAGCGTTCGTCTACAGTAGCAGTTTTTATATTTAGGTTTCTCTCTGTTCTCTCCTATATAGATAGATGAATTTGGAACTCTAAATCCAACATGGATTGTAGTAGATCTTTGAAACTTGACAAAATAAAGGAGATCTCAGTTTTGTCTCTATGGTTTGTTTCCTCTTCAAGTAGCCCTAGGCATCGACTGTGGAAAAGCACTTTCATTGAGAGGGGTTGCCAAGCTTCTAAGATATTACGTGTTTCCGAAATACCAGCAAATATTTTTTCACTCAATTTTGATGATACTTGGTTGTAATGATCAGTACACAAGTCCCACTTGGCTCATGAAATTTTGTTCTTCTAAGTTGAAGCGTTCGTGTACAGTAGCAGTTTTTATATTTAGGTTTCGCTCTGTTCTCTCCTGTATAGATAGATGTATTTGGAACTCTAAATCCAACATGGTTTGTAGTAGTTCTTTGAAACTTGACAAAATAAAGGAGTTCTCAGTTTTGTCTCTATGGTTTGTTTCCTCTTCAAGTAGCCCTAGGCACAGACTGTGGAAAAGCACTTTCATTGAGAGGGGTTGCCAAGCTTCTAAGAAATAACGAGTTTCCGAAATACCAGAAAATATTTTTTCACCCAATCTTGATGATACTTGGTGGTAATGATCAGTACACAGATCCCACTGGGCTCACCATATTTTGTTCTTCTAGGTTGAAGCGTTCGTCTACTGTAGCAGTTTTTATATTTAGGTTTCACTCTGTTCTCTCATATATAGATAGATGAATTTGGAACTCTAAATCCAACATGGTTTGTAGTAGCTCTTTGAAACTTGACAAAATAAAGTAGTTCTCAGTTTTGTCTCTATGGTTGTTTCCTCTTCAAGTAGCCCTAGGCACAGACTGTGGAAAACCACTTTCATTGAGAGTGGTTGCCAAGCTTCTAAGAAATAACGAGTTTCCGAAGTACCAGCAAATATTTTTTCACCCAATCTTGATGATACTTGTTGATAATGATCAGTACACAGATCCCACTTGGCTCACCAAATTTTGTTCTTCTAGGTTGAAGCGTTCGTCTACAGTAGCCGTTTTTATATTTAGGTTTCGCTCTATTCTCTCCTGTATACATAGATGAATTTGGAACTCTAAATCCAACATGGTTTGTAGTAGCTCTTTGAAACGTGACAAAATAACGGAGTTCTCAGTTTTGTCTCTATGGATTGTTTCCTCTTCAATTAGCCCTAGGCACAGACTGTGAAAAAGCACTTTCATTGAGAGGTGTGGCCAAGCTTCTAAGAAATAACGATTTTCCGAAATACCAGCAAATATTTTTTCACCCAATCTTGATGATACTTTTGCTAATGATCAGTACACAAATCCCACTTGGCTCACCAAATTTTGTTCTTCTAGGTTGAAGCGTTCGTCTACAGTAGCAGTTTTTATATTTAGGATTCTCTCTGTTCTCTCCTATATAGATAGATAAATTTGGAACTTTAAATCCAACGTGGATTGTAGTAGCTCTTTGAAACTTGACAAAATAAAGGAGTTCCCAGTTTTGTCTCAATGGTTTGTTTCCTCTTCAAGTAGCCCTAGGCGCAGACTCTGGACAAGCACTTTCATTGAGAGGGGTTGCCAAGCTTCTAAGAAATAACGAGTTTCCGAAGTACCAGCAAATATTTTTTCACCCCATCTTGATGATACTGGTTGCTAAATCAGTACACAAATCCCACTTGGCTCACCAAATTGTGTTCTTCTAGGTTGAAGCGTTCGCCTACAGTAGAAGTTTTTATATTTAGGTTTCCCTCTGTTCTCTCCTATATAGATATATGAATTTGGAACTCTAAATCCAACATGGTTTGTAGTAGCTCTTTGAAACTTGACAAAATAAAGGACTTCTCAGTTTTGTCTCTATGGTTTGTTTCCTCTTCAAGTAGCCCTAGGCACAGACTGTGGAAAAGCACTTTCATTGAGAGAGTTTGCCAAGCTTCTAAGAAATTACAAGTTTCCGAAATACCAGCAAATATTTTTTCACCCAATCTTGATAATACTTGGTGGTAATGATCAGTACACAAATCCCACTTGGCTCATCAAATTTTGTTCTTCTAGGTTGAAGCGTTCGTCTACAGTAGCAGTTTTTATATTTAGGTTTCTCTCTGTTCTCTCCTATATAGATAGATGAATTTGGAACTCTAAATCCAACATGGATTGTAGTAGCTCTTTGAACCTTGACAAAATAAAGGAGTTCTCAGTTTTGTCTCTATGGTTTGTTTCCACTTCAAGTAGCCCTAGGCACATACTGTGGAAAAGCACTTTCATTGAGAGGGGTTGCCAAGCTTCTAAGAAATAACGAGTTTCCGAAATACCAGCAAATATTTTTTCACCCAATCTTGATGATACTTGTTGATAATGATCAGTACACAGATCCCACTTGGCTCACCAAATTTTGTTCTTCTAGGTTGAAGCGTTCGTCTACAATAGCAGTTTTTATATTTAGGTTTCACTCTGTTCTCTCATATATAGATAGATGAATTTGGAACTCTAAATCCAACATGGTTTGTAGTAGCTCTTTGAAACTTGACAAAATAAAGGAGTTCTGAGTTTTGTCTCTATTGTTTGTTTCCTCTTGAAGTTACCCTAGGCACAGACTGTGGAAAACTACTTTCCTTGAGAGGTGTTGCCAAGCTTCTAAGAAATAACGAGTTTCCGAAGTACCAGCAAATATTTTTTCACCCAATCTTGATGATACTTGTTGATAATGATCAGTACACAGATCCCACTTGGCTCACCAAATTTTGTTCTTCTAGGTTGAAGCGTTCGTCTACAGTAGCCGTTTTTATATTTAGGTTTCGCTCTATTCTCTCCTGTATACATAGATGAATTTGGAACTCTAAATCCAACATGGTTTGTAGTAGCTCTTTGAAACTTGACAAAATAACGGAGTTCTCAGTTTTGTCTCTATGGATTGTTTCCTCTTCAAGTAGCCCTAGGCATCGACTGTGGAAAAGCACTTTCATTGAGAGGCGTTGCCAATCTTCGAAGAAATTACGAGTTTCCGAAATACCAGCAAATATTTTTCACCCAATCTTGATGATACTGGATGCTAATGATCAGTACACAAATCCCACTTGGCTCACCAAATTGTGTTCTTCTAGGTTGAAGCGTTCGCCTACAGTAGAAGTTTTTATATTTAGGTTTCCCTCTGTTCTCTCCTATATAGATAGATGAATTTGGAACTCTAAATCCAACATAGTTTGTAGTAGCTCTTTGAAGCTTGACAAAATAAAGAAGTTCTCAGTTTTGTCTCTATGGTTTGTTTCCTCTTCAAGTAGCCCTAGGCACAGACTGTGGAAAAGCACTTTCATTGAGAGAGTTTGCCAAGCTTCTAAGAAATTACAAGTTTCCGAAATACCAGCAAATATTTTTTCACCCAATCTTGATGATACTTGGTTGTAATGATCAGTACACAAATCCAACTTGGCTACCCAAATTTTGTTCTTCTAGGTGGAAGCGTTCGTCTACAGTAGCAGTTTTTATATTTAGGTTTCTCTCTGTTCTCTCCTATATAGATAGATGAATTTGGAACTCTAATTCCAACATGGATTGTAGTAGATCTTTGAAACTTGACAAAACAAAGGAGATCTCAGTTTTGTCTCTATGGTTTGTTTCCTCTTCAAGTAGCCCTAGGCATCGACTGTGGAAAAGCACTTTCATTGAGAGGGGTTGCCAAGCTTCTAAGATATTACGAGTTTCCGAAATACCAGCAAATATTTTTTCACCCAATTTTGATGATACTTGGTTGTAATGATCAGTACACAAGTCCCACTTGGCTCAAGAAATTTTGTTCTTCTAAGTTGAAGCGTTCGTGTACAGTAGCAGTTTTTATATTTAGGTTTCGCTCTGTTCTCTCCTGTATAGATAGATGTATTTGGAACTCTAAATCCAACATGGTTTGTAGTAGTTCTTTGAAACTTGACAAAATAAAGGAGTTCTCAGTTTTGTCTCTATGGTTTGTTTCCTCTTCAAGTAGCCCTAGGCACAGACTGTGGAAAAGCACTTTCATTGAGAGGGGTTGCCAAGCTTCTAAGAAATAACGAGTTCCCGAAATACCAGCAAATATTTTTTCACCCAATCTTGATGATACTTGGTGGTAATGATCAGTACACAGATCCCACTGGGCTCACCAAATTTTGTTCTTCTAGGTTGAAGGGTTCGTCTAGAGTAGCAGTTTTTATATTTAGGTTTCACTCTGTTGTCTCATATATAGATAGATGAATTTGGAACTCTAAATCCAACATGGTTTGTAGTAGCTCTTTGAAACTTGACAAAATAAAGGAGTTCTGAGTTTTGTCCCTATTGTTTGTTTCCTCTTCAAGTAGCCCTAGGCACAGACTGTGGAAAACCACTATCATTGAGAGTGGTTGCAAGCTTCTAAGAAATAACGAGTTTCCGAAATACCAGCAAATATTTTTTCACCCAATCTTGATGATACTTGTTGATAATGATCAGTACACAGATCCCACTTGGCTCACCAAATTTTGTTCTTCTAGATTGAAGCGTTCGTCTACAGTAGCCGTTTTTATATTTAGGTTTCGCTCTATTCTCTCCTGTATACATAGATGAATTTGGAACTCTAAATCCAACATGGTTTGTAGTAGCTCTTTGAAACTTGACAAAATAACGGAGTTCTCAGTTTTGTCTCTATGGATTGTTTCCTCTTCAATTAGCCCTAGGCACAGACTGTGAAAAAGCACTTTCATTGAGAGGTGTTGCCAAGCTTCTAAGAAATAACGAGTTTCAGAAATACCAGCAAATATTTTTTCACCCAATCTTGATGATACTTTTGCTAGTGATCAGTACACAAATCCCACTTGGCTCACCAAATTTTGTTCTTCTAGGTTGAAGCGTTCGTCTACAGTAGCAGTTTTTATATTTAGGATTCTCTCTGTTCTCTCCTATATAGATAGATAAATTTGGAACTTTAAATCCAACGTGGATTGTAGTAGCTCTTTGAAACTTGACAAAATAAAGGAGTTTCCAGTTTTGTCTCTATGGTTTGTTTCCTCTTCAAGTAGCCCTAGGCGCAGACTCTGGAAAAGCACTTTCATTGAGAGGGTTGCCCAAGCTTCTAAGAAATAACGAGTTTTCCGAAGTACCAGCAAATATTTTTTCACCCCATCTTGATGATACTGGTTGCTAAAGATCAGTACACAAATCCCACTGGCTCACCAAATTGTGTTCTTTCTAGGTTGAAGCGTTCGCCTACAGTAGAAGTTTTTATATTTAGGTTTCCCTCTGTTCTCTCCTATATAGATATATGAATTTGGAACTCTAAATCCAACATGGTTTTTAGTAGCTCTTTGAAACTTGACAAAATAAAGGACTTCTCAGTTTTGTCTCTATGGTTTGTTTCCTCTTCAAGTAGCCCTAGGCACAGACTGTGGAAAAGCACTTTCATTGAGAGAGTTTGCCAAGCTTCTAAGAAATTACAAGTTTCCGAAATACCAGCAAATATTTTTTCACCCAATCTTGATGATACTTGGTGGTAATGATCAGTACACAAATCCCACTTGGCTCATCAAATTTTGTTCTTCTAGGTTGAAGCGTTCGTCTACAGTAGCAGTTTTTATATTTAGGTTTCTCTCTGTTCTCTCCTATATAGATAGATGAATTTTGGAACTCTAAATCCAACATGGATTGTAGTAGCTCTTTGAACCTTGACAAAATAAAGGAGTTCTCAGTTTTGTCTCTATGGTTTGTTTCCTCTTCAAGTAGCCCTAGGCACAGACTGTGGAAAAAGCACTTTCATTGAGAGGGGTTGCCAAGCTTCTAAGAAATAACGAGTTTCCGAAATACCAGCAAATATTTTTTCACCCAATCTTGATGATACTTGTTGATAATGATCAGTACACAGATCCCACTTGGCTCACCAAATTTTGTTCTTCTAGGTTGAAGCGTTCGTCTACAATAGCAGTTTTTATATTTAGGGTTTCACTCTTTTCTCTCATATATAGATAGATGAATTTGGAACTCTAAATACAACATGGTTTGTAGTAGCTCTTTGAAACTTGACAAAATAAAGGAGTTCTGAGTTTTGTCTCTATTGTTTGTTTCCTCTTGAAGTTACCCTAGGCACAGACTGTGGAAAACTACTTTCCTTGAGAGGTGTTGCCAAGCTTCTAAGAAATAACCAGTTTCCGAAATACCAGCAATATTTTTTCACCCAATCTTGATGATACTGGTTGCTAATGATCAGTACACAAATCCCACTTGGCTCACCAAATTGTGTTCTTCTAGGTTGAAGCGTTCGCCTACAGTAGAAGTTTTTATATTTAGGTTTCCCTCTGTTCTCTCCTATATAGATAGATGAATTTGGAACTCTAAATCCAACATAGTTTGTAGTAGCTCTTTGAAGCTTGACAAAATAAAGAAGTTCTCAGTTTTGTCTCTATGGTTTGTTTCCTCTTCAAGTAGCCCTAGGCACAGACTGTGGAAAAGCACTTTCATTGAGAGAGTTTGCCAAGCTTCTAAGAAATTACAAGTTTCCGAAATACCAGCAAATATTTTTTCACCCAATCTTGATGATACTTGGTTGTAATGATCAGTACACAAATCCAACTTGGCTACCCAAATTTTGTTCTTCTAGGTGGAAGCGTTCGTCTACAGTAGCAGTTTTTATATTTAGGTTTCTCTCTGTTCTCTCCTATATAGATAGATGAATTTGGAACTCTAATTCCAACATGGATTGTAGTAGATCTTTGAAACTTGACAAAATAAAGGAGATCTCAGTTTTGTCTCTATGGTTTGTTTCCTCTTCAAGTAGCCCTAGGCATCGACTGTGGAAAAGCACTTTCATTGAGAGGGGTGTCCAAGCTTCTAAGATATTACGAGTTTCCGAAATACCAGCAAATATTTTTTCACCCAATTTTGATGATACTTGGTTGTAATGATCAGTACACAAGTCCCACTTGGCTCAAGAAATTTTGTTCTTCTAAGTTGAAGCGTTCGTGTACAGTAGCAGTTTATATATTTAGGTTTCGCTCTGTTCTCTCCTGTATAGATAGATGTATTTGGAACTCTAAATCCAACATGGTTTGTAGTAGTTCTTTGAAACTTGACAAAATAAAGGAGTTCTCAGTTTTGTCTCTATGGTTTGTTTCCTCTTCAAGTAGCCCTAGGCACAGACTGTGGAAAAGTACTTTCATTGAGAGGGGTTGCCAAGCTTCTAAGAAATAACGAGTTCCCGAAATACCAGCAAATATTTTTTCACCCAATCTTGATGATACTTGGTGGTAATGATCAGTACACAGATCCCACTGGGCTCACCAAATTTTGTTCTTCTAGGTTGAAGGGTTCGTCTAGAGTAGCAGTTTTTATATTTAGGTTTCACTCTGTTGTCTCATATATAGATAGATGAATTTGGAACTCTAAATCCAACATGGTTTGTAGTAGCTCTTTGAAACTTGACAAAATAAAGTAGTTCTGAGTTTTGTCCCTATTGTTTGTTTCCTCCTCAAGT
Organism: Callospermophilus lateralis; assembly: GCF_048772815.1. Taxonomy (NCBI): domain Eukaryota; kingdom Metazoa; phylum Chordata; class Mammalia; order Rodentia; family Sciuridae; genus Callospermophilus; species Callospermophilus lateralis. The sequence goes on from NW_027513898.1 coordinate 46,278, forward strand.
AGCCCTAGGCGCAGACTGTGGAAAAGCACTTTCATTGAGAGGGGTTGCCAAGCTTCTAAAAAATAACGAGTTTCCGAAGTTGCAGCAAATATTTTTTCACCCAATCTTGATGATACTTGTTGCTAATGATCAGTACACAAATCCCACTTGGCTCACCATATTTTGTTCTTCTAGGTTGAAGCGTTCGTCTACAGTAGCAGTTTTTATATTTAGGTTTCCCTCTGCTCTCTCCTGTATAGATAGATGAATTTGGAACTCTAAATCCAACATGGTTTGTAGTAGCTCTTTGAAACTTGACAAAATAAAGGAGTTCTCAGTTTTGTCTCTATGGTTGTTTCCTCTTCAAGTAGCCCTAGGCACAGACTGTGGAAAACCACTTTCATTGAGAGTGGTTGCAAAGCTTCTAAGAAATAACGAGTTTCCGAAATACCAGCAAATATTTTTTCACCCAATCTTGATGATACTTGTTGATAATGATCAGTACACAGATCCCACTTGGCTCACCAAATTTTGTTCTTCTAGGTTGAAGCGTTCGTCTACAGTAGCCGTTTTTATATTTAGGTTTCGCTCTATTCTCTCTTGTATACATAGATGAATTTGGAACTCTAAATCCAACATGGTTTGTAGTAGCTCTTTGAAACTTGACAAAATAACGGAGTTCTCAGTTTTGTCTCTATGGATTGTTTCCTCTTCAATTAGCCCTAGGCACAGACTGTGAAAAAGCACTTTCATTGAGAGGTGTTGCCAAGCTTCTAAGAAATAACGAGTTTCCGAAATACCAGCAAATATTTTTTCACCCAATCTTGATGATACTTTTGCTAATGATCAGTACACAAATCCCACTTGGCTCACCAAATTTTGTTCTTCTAGGTTGAAGCGTTCATCTACAGTAGCAGTTTTTATATTTAGGATTCTCTCTGTTCTCTCCTATATAGATAGATAAATTTGGAACTTTAAATCCAACGTGGATTGTAGTAGCTCTTTGAAACTTGACAAAATAAAGGAGTTCCCAGTTTTGTCTCTATGGTTTGTTTCCTCTTCAAGTAGCCCTAGGCGCAGACTCTGGAAAAGCACTTTCATTGAGAGGGGTTGCCAAGCTTCTAAGAAATAACGAGTTTCCGAAGTACCAGCAAATATTTTTTCACCCCATCTTGATGATACTGGTTGCTAAAGATCAGTACACAAATCCCACTTGGCTCACCAAATTGTGTTCTTCTAGGTTGAAGCGTTCGCCTACAGTAGAAGTTTTTATATTTAGGTTTCCCTCTGTTCTCTCCTATATAGATATATGAATTTGGAACTCTAAATCCAACATGGTTTGTAGTAGCTCTTTGAAACTTGACAAAATAAAGGACTTCTCAGTTTTGTCTCTATGGTTTGTTTCCTCTTCAAGTAGCCCTAGGCACAGACTGTGGAAAAGCACTTTCATTGAGAGAGTTTGCCAAGCTTCTAAGAAATTACAAGTTTCCGAAATACCAGCAAATATTTTTTCACCCAATCTTGATGATACTTGGTGGTAATGATCAGTACACAAATCCCACTTGGCTCATCAAATTTTGTTCTTCTAGGTTGAAGCGTTCGTCTACAGTAGCAGTTTTTATATTTAGGTTTCTCTCTGTTCTCTCCTATATAGATAGATGAATTTGGAACTCTAAATCCAACATGGATTGTAGTAGCTCTTTGAACCTTGACAAAATAAAGGAGTTCTCAGTTTTGTCTCTATGGTTTGTTTCCTCTTCAAGTAGCCCTAGGCACAGACTGTGGAAAAGCACTTTCATTGAGAGGGGTTGCCAAGCTTCTAAGAAATAACGAGTTTCCGAAATACCAGCAAATATTTTTTCACCCAATCTTGATGATACTTGTTGATAATGATCAGTACACAGATCCCACTTGGCTCACCAAATTTTGTTCTTCTAGGTTGAAGCGTTCGTCTACAATAGCAGTTTTTATATTTAGGTTTCACTCTGTTCTCTCATATATAGATAGATGAATTTGGAACTCTAAATCCAACATGGTTTGTAGTAGCTCTTTGAAACTTGACAAAATAAAGGAGTTCTGAGTTTTGTCTCTATTGTTTGTTTCCTCTTGAAGTTACCCTAGGCACAGACTGTGGAAAACTACTTTCATTGAGAGGTGTTGCCAAGCTTCTAAGAAATAACGAGTTTCCGAAATACCAGCAAATATTTTTTCACCCAATCTTGATGATACTGGTTGCTAATGATCAGTACACAAATCCCACTTGGCTCACCAAATTGTGTTCTTCTAGGTTGAAGCGTTCGCCTACAGTAGCAGTTTTTATATTTAGGTTTCTCTCTGTTCTCTCCTATATAGATAGATGAATTTGGAACTCTAAATCCAACATGGATTGTAGTAGATCTTTGAAACTTGACAAAATAAAGGAGATCTCAGTTTTGTCCCTATGGTTTGTTTCCTCTTCAAGTAGCCCTAGGCATCGACTGTGGAAAAGCACTTTCATTGAGAGGGGTTGCCAATCTTCTAAGAAATTACGAGTTTCCGAAATACCAGCAAATATTTTTTCACCCAATCTTGATGATACTGGATGCTAATGATCAGTACACAAATCCCACTTGGCTCACCAAATTGTGTTCTTCTAGGTTGAAGCGTTCGCCTACAGTAGAAGTTTTTATATTTAGGTTTCCCTCTGTTCTCTCCTATATAGATAGATGAATTTGGAACTCTAAATCCAACATAGTTTGTAGTAGCTCTTTGAAGCTTGACAAAATAAAGGAGTTCTCAGTTTTGTCTCTATGGTTTGTTTCCTCTTCAAGTAGCCCTAGGCACAGACTGTGGAAAAGCACTTTCATTGAGAGAGTTTGCCAAGCTTCTAAGAAATTACAAGTTTCCGAAATACCAGCAAATATTTTTTCACCCAATCTTGATGATACTTGGTTGTAATGATCAGTACACAAATCCAACTTGGCTACCCAAATTTTGTTCTTCTAGGTTGAAGCGTTCGTCTACAGTAGCAGTTTTTATATTTAGGTTTCTCTCTGTTCTCTCCTATATAGATAGATGAATTTGGAACTCTAAATCCAACATGGTTTGTAGTAGCTCTTTGAAACTTGCAAAATAAAGGAGTTCTGAGTTTTGTCTCTATGGTTTGTTTCCTCTTCAAGTAGCCCTAGGCGCAGACTGTGGAAAAGCACTTTCATTGAGAGGGGTTGCCAAGCTTCTAAAAAATAACGAGTTTCCGAAGTTGCAGCAAATATTTTTTCACCCAATCTTGATGATACTTGTTGCTAATGATCAGTACACAAATCCCACTTGGCTCACCATATTTTGTTCTTCTAGGTTGAAGCGTTCGTCTACAGTAGCAGTTTTTATATTTAGGTTTCCCTCTGCTCTCTCCTGTATAGATAGATGAATTTGGAACTCTAAATCCAACATGGTTTGTAGTAGCTCTTTGAAACTTGACAAAATAAAGGAGTTCTCAGTTTTGTCTCTATGGTTGTTTCCTCTTCAAGTAGCCCTAGGCACAGACTGTGGAAAACCACTTTCATTGAGAGTGGTTGCCAAGCTTCTAAGAAATAACGAGTTTCCGAAATACCAGCAAATATTTTTTCACCCAATCTTGATGATACTTGTTGATAATGATCAGTACACAGATCCCACTTGGCTCACCAAATTTTGTTCTTCTAGGTTGAAGCATTCGTCTACAGTAGCCGTTTTTATATTTAGGTTTCGCTCTATTCTCTCTTGTATACATAGATGAATTTGGAACTCTAAATCCAACATGGTTTGTAGTAGCTCTTTGAAACTTGACAAAATAACGGAGTTCTCAGTTTTGTCTCTATGGATTGTTTCCTCTTCAATTAGCCCTAGGCACAGACTGTGAAAAAGCACTTTCATTGAGAGGTGTTGCCAAGCTTCTAAGAAATAACGAGTTTCCGAAATACCAGCAAATATTTTTTCACCCAATCTTGATGATACTGTTGCTAATGATCAGTACACAAATCCCACTTGGCTCACCAAATTTTGTTCTTCTAGGTTGAAGCGTTCGTCTACAGTAGCAGTTTTTATATTTAGGATTCTCTCTGTTCTCTCCTATATAGATAGATAAATTTGGAACTTTAAATCCAACGTGGATTGTAGTAGCTCTTTGAAACTTGACAAAATAAAGGAGTTCCCAGTTTTGTCTCTATGGTTTGTTTCCTCTTCAAGTAGCCCTAGGCGCAGACTCTGGAAAAGCACTTTCATTGAGAGGGGTTGCCAAGCTTCTAAGAAATAACGAGTTTCCGAAGTACCAGCAAATATTTTTTCACCCCATCTTGATGATACTGGTTGCTAAAGATCAGTACACAAATCCCACTTGGCTCACCAAATTGTGTTCTTCTAGGTTGAAGCGTTCGCCTACAGTAGAAGTTTTTATATTTAGGTTTCCCTCTGTTCTCTCCTATATAGATATATGAATTTGGAACTCTAAATCCAACATGGTTTGTAGTAGCTCTTTGAAACTTGACAAAATAAAGGACTTCTCAGTTTTGTCTCTATGGTTTGTTTCCTCTTCAAGTAGCCCTAGGCACAGACTGTGGAAAAGCGCTTTCATTGAGAGAGTTTGCCAAGCTTCTAAGAAATTACAAGTTTCCGAAATACCAGCAAATATTTTTTCACCCAATCTTGATGATACTTGGTGGTAATGATCAGTACACAAATCCCACTTGGCTCATCAAATTTTGTTCTTCTAGGTTGAAGCGTTCGTCTACAGTAGCAGTTTTTATATTTAGGTTTCGCTCTGTTCTCTCATATATAGATAGATGAATTTGGAACTCTAAATCCAACATGGTTTGTAGTAGCTCTTTGAAACTTGACAAAATAAAGGAGTTCTGAGTTTTGTCAATATTGTTTGTTTCCTCTTGAAGTTACCCTAGGCACAGACTGTGGAAAACTACTTTCATTGAGAGGTGTTGCCAAGCTTCTAAGAAATAACGAGTTTCCGAAATACCAGCAAATATTTTTTCACCCAATCTTGATGATACTGGTTGCTAATGATCAGTACACAAATCCCACTTGGCTCACCAAATTGTGTTCTTCTAGGTTGAAGCGTTCGCCTACAGTAGCAGTTTTTATATTTAGGTTTCTCTCTGTTCTCTCCTATATAGATAGATGAATTTGGAACTCTAAATCCAACATGGATTGTAGTAGATCTTTGAAACTTGACAAAATAAAGGAGATCTCAGTTTTGTCTCTATGGTTTGTTTCCTCTTCAAGTAGCCCTAGGCATCGACTGTGGAAAAGCACTTTCATTGAGAGGGGTTGCCTATCTTCTAAGAAATTACGAGTTTCCGAAATACCAGCAAATATTTTTTCACCCAATCTTGATGATACTGGATGCTAATGATCAGTACACAAATCCCACTTGGCTCACCAAATTGTGTTCTTCTAGGTTGAAGCGTTCGCCTACAGTAGAAGTTTTTATATTTAGGTTTCCCTCTGTTCTCTCCTATATAGATAGATGAATTTGGAACTCTAAATCCAACATAGTTTGTAGTAGCTCTTTGAAGCTTGACAAAATAAAGGAGTTCTCAGTTTTGTCTCTATGGTTTGTTTCCTCTTCAAGTAGCCCTAAGCACAGACTGTGGAAAAGCACTTTCATTGAGAGAGTTTGCCAAGCTTCTAAGAAATTACAAGTTTCCGAAATACCAGCAAATATTTTTTCACCCAATCTTGATGATACTTGGTTGTAATGATCAGTACACAAATCCAACTTGGCTACCCAAATTTTGTTCTTCTAGGTTGAAGCGTTCGTCTACAGTAGCAGTTTTTATATTTAGGTTTCTCTCTGTTCTCTCCTATATAGATAGATGAATTTGGAACTCTAAATCCAACATGGATTGTAGTAGATCTTTGAAACTTGACAAAATAAAGGAGATCTCAGTTTTGTCTCTAGGGTTTGTTTCCTCTTCAAGTAGCCCTAGGCATCGACTGTGGAAAAGCACTTTCATTGAGAGGGGTTGCCAAGCTTCTAAGATATTACGAGTTTCCGAAATACCAGCAAATATTTTTTCACCCAATTTTGATGATACTTGGTTGTAATGATCAGTACACAACTCCCACTTGGCTCAAGAAATTTTGTTCTTCTAAGTTGAAGCGTTCGTGTACAGTAGCAGTTTTTATATTTAGGTTTCGCTCTGTTCTCTCCTGTATAGATAGATGTATTTGGAACTCTAAATACAACATGGTTTGTAGAAGTTCTTTGAAACTTGACAAAATAAAGGAGTTCTCAGTTTTGTCTCTATGGTTTGTTTCCTCTTCAAGTAGCCCTAGGCACAGACTGTGGAAAAGCACTTTCATTGAGAGGGGTTGCCAAGCTTCTAAGAAATAACGACTTTCCGAAATACCAGCAAATATTTTTTCACCCAATATTGATGATACTTGGTGGTAATGATCAGTACACAGATCCCACTGGGCTCACCAAATTTTGTTCTTATAGGTTGAAGAGTTCGTCTACAGTAGCAGTTTTTATATATAGGTTTCTCTCGGTTCTCTCATATATAGATAGATGAATTTGGAACTCTAAATTCAACATGGTTTGTAGTAGCTCTTTGAAACTTGACAAAATAAGGAGTTCTGAGTTTTGTCTCTATGGTTTGTTTCCTCTTCAAGTAGCCCTAGGCACAGACTGTGGAAAACCACTTTCATTGAGAACGGTTGCCAAGCCTCTAAGAAATAACGAGTTTCCGAAATATCAGCAAATATTTTTTCACCCAATCTTGATGATACTTGGTGGTAATGATCAGTACACAGTACCCACTTGGCTCACCAAATTTTGTTCTTCTAGGTTGAAGCGTTCGTCTATAGTAGCCGTTTTTATATTTAGGTTTCACTCTGTTCCCTCATATATAGATAGATGAATTTGGAACTCTAAATCCAACATGGTTTGTAGTAGCTCTTTGAAACTTGCAAAATAAAGGAGTTCTGAGTTTTGTCTCTATGGTTTGTTTCCTCTTCAAGTAGCCCTAGGCGCAGACTGTGGAAAAGCACTTTCATTGAGAGGGGTTGCCAAGCTTCTAAAAAATAACGAGTTTCCGAAGTTCCAGCAAATATTTTTTCACCCAATCTTGATGATACTTGTTGCTAATGATCAGTACACAAATCCCACTTGGCTCACCATATTTTGTTCTTCTAGGTTGAAGCGTTCGTCTACAGTAGCAGTTTTTATATTTAGGTTTCCCTCTGCTCTCTCCTGTATTGATAGATGAATTTGGAAATCTAAATCCAACATGGTTTGTAGTAGCTCTTTAAAACTTGACAAAATAAGGAGTTCTGAGTTTTGTCTCTATGGTTTGTTTCCTCTTCAAGTAACCCTAGGCACAGACTGTGGAAAAGCACTTTCATTGAGAGGGGTTGCCAAGCTTCTAAGAAATAACGAGTTTCCGAAATATCAGCAAATATTTTTTCACCCAATCTTGATGATACTTGGTGGTAATGATCAGTACACAGTACCCACTTGGCTCACCAAATTTTGTTCTTCTAGGTTGAAGCGTTCGTCTATAGTAGCCGTTTTTATATTTAGGTTTCACTCTGTTCCCTCATATATAGATAGATGAATTTGGAACTCTAAATCCAACATGGTTTGTAGTAGCTCTTTGAAACTTGCAAAATAAAGGAGTTCTGAGTTTTGTCTCTATGGTTTGTTTCCTCTTCAAGTAGCCCTAGGCGCAGACTGTGGAACAGCACTTTCATTGAGAGGGGTTGCCAAGCTTCTAAAAAATAACGAGTTTCCGAAGTTCCAGCAAATATTTTTTCACCCAATCTTGATGATACTTGTTGCTAATGATCAGTACACAAATCCCACTTGGCTCACCATATTTTGTTCTTCTAGGTTGAAGCGTTCGTCTACAGTAGCAGTTTTTATATTTAGGTTTCCCTCTGCTCTCTCCTGTATAGATAGATGAATTTGGAACTCTAAATCCAACATGGTTTGTAGTAGCTCTTTGAAACTTGACAAAATAAGGAGTTCTGAGTTTTGTCTCTATGGTTTGTTTCCTCTTCAAGTAACCCTAGGCACAGACTGTGGAAAACCACTTTCATTGAGAGGGGTTGCCAAGCTTCTAAGAAATAACGAGTTTCCGAAATATCAGCAAATATTTTTTCACCCAATCTTGATGATACTTGGTGGTAATGATCAGTACACAGTACCCACTTGGCTCACCAAATTTTGTTCTTCTAGGTTGAAGCGTTCGTCTATAGTAGGCGTTTTTATATTTAGGTTTCACTCTGTTCCCTCATATATAGATAGATGAATTTGGAACTCTAAATCCAACATGGTTTGTAGTAGCTCTTTGAAACTTGCAAAATAAAGGAGTTCTGAGTTTTGTCTCTATGGTTTGTTTCCTCTTCAAGTAGCCCTAGGCGCAGACTGTGGAAAAGCACTTTCATTGAGAGGGGTTGCCAAGCTTCTAAAAAATAACGAGTTTCCGAAGTTCCAGCAAATATTTTTTCACCCAATCTTGATGATACTTGTTGCTAATGATCAGTACACAAATCCCACTTGGCTCACCATATTTTGTTCTTCTAGGTTGAAGCGTTCGTCTACAGTAGCAGTTTTTATATTTAGGTTTCCCTCTGCTCTCTCCTGTATAGATAGATGAATTTGGAACTCTAAATCCAACATGGTTTGTAGTAGCTCTTTGAAACTTGACAAAATAAAGGAGTTCTCAGTTTTGTCTCTACGGATTGTTTCCTCTTCAATTAGCACTAGGCACAGACTGTGGAAAAACACTTTCATTGAGAGGGGTTGCCAAGCTTCTAAGAAATAGCGAGTTTCCGAAATACCAGCAAATATTTTTTCACCAAATCTTGATGATACTTGGTGGTAATGATCAGTACACAGATCCCACTTGGCTCACGAAATTTTGTTCTTCTAGGTTAAAGCGTTCGTCTACAGTAGCAGTTTTTATATCTAGGTTTCACTATGTTCTCTCATATATAGATAGATGAATTTGGAACTCTAAATCCAACATGGTTTGTAGTAGCTCTTTGAAACTTGACAAAATAAAGGAGTTCTGAGTTTTGTCTCTATGGTTTGTTTCCTCTTGAAGTAGCCCAAGGCACGGACTGTGGAAAAGTACTTTAATTGAGAGGTGTTGCCAAGCTTCTAAGAAATAACGAGTTTCCGAAATACCAGCAAATATTATTTCACCCAATCTTCATGATACTTGGTGGTATTGATCAGTACACAGATCCCACTTGGCTCACCAAATTTTGTTCTTCTAGGTTGAAGCGTTCGTCTACAGTAGCCGTTTTTATATTTAGGTTTCATTCTGTTCTCTCATATACAGATAGATGAATTTGGAACTCTAAATCCAACATGGTTTGTAGTAGCTCATTGAAACTTGACAAAATAAAGGAGTTCTGAGTTTTGTCTCTATGGTTTGTTTCTTCTTCAAGTAGCCCTAGGCGCAGACAGTGGAAAAGCACTTTCATTGAGAGGGGTGGCCAAGCTTCTAAGAAATAACGAGTTTCCGAAGTACCAGCAAATATTTTTTCACCCAATGTTGATGATACTGGTTGCTAATGATCAGTACACAAATCCCACTTGGCTCAAGAAATTGTGTTCTTCTAGGTTGAAGCGTTCGCCTATAGTAGAATTGTTTATATTTAGGTTTCCCTCTGTTCTCTCCTATATAGATATATGAACTTGGAACTCTAAATCCAACATCGTTTGTAGTAGCTCTTTGAATCTTGACAAAAAAAAGGAGTTCTCAGTTTTGTCTCTACGGTTTGTTTCCTCTTCAAGGAGCCCTAGGCACAGACTGTGGAAAAGCATTTTCATTGAGAGAGTTTGCCAAGCTTCTATGTAATTACAAGTTTCCGAAATACCAGCAAATATTTTTTCACCCAATCTTGATGATACATGGTGGTAATGATCAGTATACAAATCCCACATGGCTCAGCAAATTTTGTTCTTCTAGGTTGAAGCGTTCGTCTACAGCAGCAGTTTTTATATTTAGGTTTCTCTCTGTTCTCTCCTATATAGATAGATGAATTTGGAACTCTAAATCCAACATGGATTGTAGTAGCTCTTTGAAACTTGACAAAATAAAGGAGTTCTGAGTTTTGTCTCTATGGTTTGTTTCCTCTTCAAGTAGCCCTAGGCGCAGACTGTGGAAAAGCACTTTCATTAAGAGGGGTTGCCAATCTTCTAAAAAATAACGAGTTTCCGAAGTACCAGCAAATATTTTTTCACCCAAACTTGATGATACTTGGTGGGAATGATCAGTACACAGTTCCCACTTGGCTCACCAAATTTTGTTCTTCTAGTTTGAAGCGTTCGTCTACAGTAGTCGTTTTTATATTTAGGTTTCACTCTGTTCTCTCATATATAGATAGATGAATTTGGAACTCTAATCCAACATGGTTTGTAGTAGCTCTTTGAAACTTGACAAAATAAAGGAGTTCTCAGTTTTGTCTCTATGGTTTGTTTCCTCTTCAAGTAGCCCTAGGCGCAGACTCTGGAAAAGCACTTTCATTGAGAGGGGTTGCCAAGCTTCTAAGAAATAACGAGTTTCCGAAGTACCACCAAATATTTTTTCACCCAATCTTGATGATACTTGTTGCTAATGATCAGTACACAGATCCCACTTGGCTCACCAAATTTTGTTCTTCTAGGTTGAAGCGTTCGTCTACAGTAGCAGTTTTTATATTTAGGTTTCCCTCTGTTCTCTCCTGTATAGATAGATGAATTTGGAACTCTAAATCCAACATGCTTTGTAGTAGCTCTTTGAAACTTGACAAAATAAAGTAGTTCTCAGTTTTGTCTCTATGGTTGTTTCCTCTTCAAGTAGCCCTAGGCACAGACTGTGGAAAAGCACTTTCATTGAGAGGGGTTGCCAAGCTTCTAAGAAATAACGAGTTTCCTAAATACCAGCAAATATTTTTTCACCCAATCTTGATGATACTTGTTGATAATGATCAGTACACAGATCCCACTTGGCTCACCAAATTTTGTTCTTCTAGGTTGAAGCGTTCGTCTACAGTAGCAGTTTTTATATTTAGGTTTCGCTCTATTCTCTCCTGTATACATAGATGAATTTGGAACTCTAAATCCAACATGGTTTGTAGTAGCTCTTTGAAACTTGACAAAATAACGGAGTTCTCTGTTTTGTCTCTATGGATTGTTTCCTCTTCAATTCGCCCTAGGCACAGACTGTGGAAAAGCACTTTCATTGAGAGGTGTTGCCAAGCTTCTAAGAAATAACGAGTTTCCGAAATACCAGCAAATATTTTTTCACCCAATCTTGATGATACTTGTTGCTAATGATCAGTACACAAATCCCACTTGGCTCACCAAATTTTGTTCTTCTAGGTTGAAGCGTTCGTCTACAGTAGCAGTTTTTATATTTAGGATTCTCTCTGTTCTCTCCTATATAGACAGATGAGTTTGGAACTCTAAATCCAACATGGATTGTAGTAGTTCTTTGAAACTTGACAAAATAAAGGAGGTCTCAGTTTTGTCTCTATGGTTTGTTTCCTCTTCAAGTAGCCCTAGGCACAGACTGTGGAAAAGCACTTTCATTGAGAGGGGTTGCCAAGCTTCTAAGAAATAACGAGTTTCTGAAATACCAGCAAATATTTTTTCACCCAATCTTGATGATACTTGGTGGGAATGATCAGTACACAGATCCCACTTGGCTCACCAACTTTTGTTCTTCTAGGTTGAAGCGTTCGTCTACAGTAGCAGTTTTTATATTTAGGTTTCACTCTGTTGTCTCATATATAGATAGATGAATTTGGAACTCTAAATCCAACATGGTTTGTAGTAGCTCTTTGAAACTTGACAAAATAAAGGAGTTCTGAGTTTTGTCTCTATGGTTTGTTTCCTCTTCAAGAGGCCTAGGCACAGACTGTGGAAAAGCACTTTAATTGAGAGGGGTTGCCAAGCTTCTGAGAAATAACGAGTTTCCGAAATACCAGCAAATATTTTTTCACCCAATCTTGATGATACTTGGTGGGAATGATCAGTACACAGATCACACTTGGCTCACCAAATTTTGTTCTTCTAGTTTGAAGCGTTCGTCTACAGTAGTCGTTTTTATATTTAGGTTTCACTCTGTTCTCTCATATATAGATAGATGAATTTGGAACTCTAATCCAACATGGTTTGTAGTAGCACTTTGAAACTTGACAAAATAAAGGAGTTCTCAGTTTTGTCTCTATGGTTTGTTTCCTCTTCAAGTAGCCCTAGGCGCAGACTCTGGAAAAGCACTTTCATTGAGAGGGGTTGCCAAGCTTCTAAGAAATAACGAGTTTCCTAAATACCAGCAAATATTTTTTCACCCAATCTTGATGATACTTGTTGATAATGATCAGTACACATATCCCACGTGGCTCACCAAATTTTGTTCTTCTAGGTTGAAGCGTTCGTCTACAGTAGCAGTTTTTATATTTAGGTTTCGCTCTATTCTCTCCTGTATACATAGATGAATTTGGAACTCTAAATCCAACATGGTTTGTAGTAGCTCTTTGAAACTTGACAAAATAACGGAGTTCTCAGTTTTGTCTCTATGGATTGTTTCCTCTTCAATTAGCCCTAGGCACAGACTGTGGAAAAGCACTTTCATTGAGAGGGGTTGCCAAGCTTCTAAGAAATAACGAGTTTCCGAAATACCATCAAATATTTTTTCACCCAATCATGATGATACTTGGTGGGAATGATCAGTACACAGATCCCACTTGGCTCACCAACTTTTGTTCTTCTAGGTTGAAGCGTTCGTCTACAGTAGCAGTTTTTATATTTAGGTTTCACTCTGTTGTCTCATATATAGATAGATGAATTTGGAACTCTAAATCCAACATGGTTTGTAGTAGCTCTTTGAAACTTGACAAAATAAAGGAGTTCTGAGTTTTGTCTCTATGGTTTGTTTCCTCTTCAAGAGGCCTAGGCACAGACTGTGGAAAAGCACTTTAATTGAGAGGGGTTGCCAAGCTTCTGAGAAATAACGAGTTTCTGAAATACCAGCAAATATTTTTTCACCCAATCTTGATGATACATGTTGCTAATGATCAGTACACAGATCCCACTTGGCTCACCAAATTATGTTCTTCTAGGTTGAAGCGTTCGTCTACAGTAGCAGTTTTTATATTTAGGTTTCACTCTGTTCTTTCATATATAGATAGATGAATTTGGAACTCTAAATCCAACATGGTTTGTAGTAGCTCTTTGAAACTTGACAAAATAAAGGAGTTCTGAGATTTGTCTCTATGGTTTGTTTCCTCTTCAAGTAGCCCTAGGCACAGACTGTGGAAAACCACTTTCATTTAGAGGTGTTGCCAAGCTTCTAAGAAATAACGAGTTTCCGAAATACCAGCAAATATTTTTTTACCCAATCTTGATGATACTTGGTGGTAATGATCAGTACACAGATCCCACTTGGCTCACCAAATTTTGTTCTTCTAGGTTGAAGCGTTCGTCTACAGTAGTCGTTTTTATATTTAGGTTTCACTCTGTTCTCTCATATATAGATAGATGAATTTGGATCTCTAAATCCAACATGGTTTGTAGAAGCTCTTTGAAACTTGACAAAATAAAGGAGTTCTCAGTTTTGTCTCTATGGTTTGTTTCCTCTTCAAGTAGCTCTAGGCGCAGACTCTGGAAAAGCACTTTCATTGAGAGGGGTTGCCAAGCTTCTAAGAAATAACGAGTTTCCGAAGAACCAGCAAATATTTTTTAACCCAATCTTGATGATACTGGTTGCTAATGATCAGTACACAAATCCCACTTGGCTCACCAAATTGTGTTCTTCTAGGTTGAAGCGTTCGCCTACAGTAGAAGTTTTTATATTTAGGTTTCCCTCTGTTCTCTCCTATATAGATATATGAATATGGAACTCTAAATCCAACATCGTTTGTAGTAGCTCTTTGAAACTTGACAAAATAAAGGAGTTCTCAGTTTTGTCTCTATGGTTTGTTTCCTCTTCAAGTAGCCCTAGGCACAGACTGTGGAAAAGCACTTTCATTGAGAGAGTTTGCCAAGCTTCTAAGAAATTACAGTTTCCGAAATACCAGCAAATATTTTTTCACCCAATCTTGATGATACTTGGTGGTAATGATCAGTACACAGATCCCACTTGGCTCACCAAATTTTGTTCTTCTAGGTTGAAGCGTTCGTCTACAGTAGCAGTTTTTATATTTAGGTTTCTCTTTGTTCTCTCCTATATAGATAGATGAATTTCTAACTCTAAATCCAACATGGATTGTAGTAGGTCTTTGAAACTTGACAAAATAAAGGAGTTTTCCGTTTTGTCTCTATGGTTTGTTTCCTCTTCAAGTGGCCCTAGGCACAGACTGTGGAAGCACGTTCATTGAGATGGGTTGCCAAGCTTCTAAGAAATAACGTGTTTCCGAAATACCAGCAAATATTTTTTTTACCCAATCTTGATGATACTTGGTGGTAATGATCAGTACATAGTACCCACTTGGCTCACCAAATTTTGTTCTTCTAGGTTGAAGCGTTCGTCTACAGTAGCCGTTTTTATATTTAGGTTTCTCTCTGTTCTCTCATATATAGATAGATAAATTTGGAACTCTAAATCCAACATGGTTTGTAGTAGCTCTTTGAAACTTGACAAAATAAAGGAGTTCTGAGTTTTGTCTCTATGGTTTGTTTCCTCTTCAAGTAGCCCTAGGCGCAGACTGTGGAAAAGCACTTTCATTAAGAGGGGTTGCCAATCTTCTAAAAAATAACGAGTTTCCGAAGTACCAGCAAATATTTTTTCACCCAATCTTGATGATACTTGGTGGGAATGATCAGTACACAGATCCCACTTGGCTCACCAAATTTTGTTCTTCTAGTTTGAAGCGTTCGTCTACAGTAGTCGTTTTTATATTTAGGTTTCACTCTGTTCTCTCATATATAGATAGATGAATTTGGAACTCTAATCCAACATGGTTTGTAGTAGCTCTTTGAAACTTGACAAAATAAAGGAGTTCTCAGTTTTGTCTCTATGGTTTGTTTCCTCTTCAAGTAGCCCTAGGCGCAGACTCTGGAAAAGCACTTTCATTGAGAGGGGTTGCCAAGCTTCTAAGAAATAACGAGTTTCCTAAATACCAGCAAATATTTTTTCACCCAATCTTGATGATACTTGTTGATAATGATCAGTACACAGATCCCACTTGGCTCACCAAATTTTGTTCTTCTAGGTTGAAGCGTTCGTCTACAGTAGCACTTTTTATATTTAGGTTTCGCTCTATTCTCTCCTGTATACATAGATGAATTTGGAACTCCAAATCCAACATGGTTTGTAGTAGCTCTTTGAAACTTGACAAAATAACGGAGTTCTCAGTTTTGTCTCTATGGATTGTTTCCTCTTCAATTAGCCCTAGGCACAGACTGTGGAAAAGCACTTTCATTGAGAGGTGTTGCCAAGCTTCTAAGAAATAACGAGTTTCCGAAATACCAGGAAATATTTTTTCACCCAATCTTGATGTTACTTGTTGCTAATGATCAGTACACAAATCCCACTTGGCTCACCAAATTTTGTTCTTCTAGGTTGAAGCGTTCGTCTACAGTAGCAATTTTTATATTTAGGATTCTCTCTGTTCTCTCCTATATAGACAGATGAGTTTGGAACTCTAAATCCAACATGGATTGTAGTAGCTCTTTGAAACTTGACAAAATAAAGGAGGTCTCAGTTTTGTCTCTATGGTTTGTTTCCTCTTCAAGTAGCCGTAGGCACAGACTGTGGAAAAGCACTTTCATTGAGAGGGGTTGCCAAGCTTCTAAGAAATAACGAGTTTCCGAAATAACAGCAAATATTTTTTCACCCAATCTTGATGATACTTGGTGGGAATGATCAGTACACAGATCCCACTTGGCTCACCAACTTTTGTTCTTCCTGGTTGAAGCGTTCGTCTACAGTAGCAGTTTTTATATTTAGGTTTCACTCTGTTCTCTCATATATAGATAGATGAATTTGGAACTCTAAATCCAACATGGTTTGTAGTAGCTCTTTGAAACTTGACAAAATAAAGGAGTTCTGAGTTTTGTCTCTATGGTTTGTTTCCTCTTCAAGAGGCCTAGGCACAGACTGTGGAAAAGCACTTTAATTGAGAGGGGTTGCCAAGCTTCTGAGAAATAACGAGTTTCCGAAATACCAGCAAATATTTTTTCACCCAATCTTGATGATACTTGGTGGGAATGATCAGTACACAGATCCCACTTGGCTCACCAACTTTTGTTCTTCTAGGTTGAAGCGTTCGTCTACAGTAGCAGTTTTTATATTTAGGTTTCACTCTGTTCTCTCATATATAGATAGATGAATTTGGAACTCTAAATCCAACATGGTTTGTAGTAGCTCTTTGAAACTTGACAAAATAAAGGAGTTCTGAGTTTTGTCTCTATGGTTTGTTT
Organism: Callospermophilus lateralis; assembly: GCF_048772815.1. NCBI lineage: Eukaryota > Metazoa > Chordata > Mammalia > Rodentia > Sciuridae > Callospermophilus > Callospermophilus lateralis. The sequence continues at coordinate 62,650 of NW_027513898.1, forward strand.
CCTCTTCAAGAGGCCTAGGCACAGACTGTGGAAAAGCACTTTAATTGAGAGGGGTTGCCAAGCTTCTGAGAAATAACGAGTTTCCGAAATACCAGCAAATATTTTTTCACCCAATCTTGATGATAAATGTTGCTAATGATCAGTACACAGATCCCACTTGGCTCACCAAATTTTGTTCTTCTAGGTTGAAGCGTTCGTCTACAGTATCAGTTTTTATATTTAGGTTTCACTCTGTTCTCTCATATATAGATAGATGAATTTGGATCTCTAAATCCAACATTGTTTGTAGAAGCTCTTTGAAACTTGAAAAAATAAAGGAGTTCTCAGTTTTGTCTCTATGGTTTGTTTCATCTTCAAGTAGCTCTAGGCGCAGACTCTGGAAAAGCACTTTCATTGAGAGGGGTTGCCAAGCTTCTAAGAAATAACGAGTTTCCGAAGAACCAGCAAATATTTTTTAACCCAATCTTGATGATACTGGTTGCTAATGATCAGTACACAAATCCAACTTGGCTCACCAAATTGTGTTCTTCTAGGTTGAAGCGTTCGCCTACAGTAGAAGTTTTTATATTTAGGTTTCCCTCTGTTCTCTCCTATATAGATATATGAATATGGAACTCTAAATCCAACATCGTTTGTAGTAGCTCTTTGAAACTTGACAAAATAAAGGAGTTCTCAGTTTTGTCTCTATGGTTTGTTTCCTCTTCAAGTAGCCCTAGGCACAGACTGTGGAAAAGCACTTTCATTGAGAGAGTTTGCCAAGCTTCTAAGAAATTACAGTTTCCGAAATGCCAGCAAATATTTTTTCACCCAATCTTGATGATACTTGGTGTTAATGATCAGTACACATCTCCCACTTGGGTCACCAAATTTTGTTCTTCTAGGTGGAAGCGTTCGTCTACAGTAGCAGTTTTTATATTTAGGTTTCTCTCTGTTCTCTCCTATATAGATAGATGAATTTCTAACTCTAAATGCAACATGGATTGTAGTAGCTCTTTGAAACTTGACAAAATAAAGGAGTTCTCCGTTTTGTCTCTATGGTTTGTTTCCTCTTCAAGTGGCCGTAGGCACAGACTGTGGAAGCACGTTCATTGAGATGGGTTGCCAAGCTTCTAAGAAATAACGTGTTTCCAAAATACCAGCAAATATTTTTTACCCAATCTTGATGATACTTGGTGGTAATGATCAGTACACAAATCCCACTTGGCTCACCAAATTTTGTTCTTCTAGGTTGAAGCGTTCGTCTACAGTAGCAGTTTTTATATTTAGGTTTCTCTCTGGTCTCTCCTATATAGATAGATGAATTTGGAACACTAAATCCAACATGGTTTGTAGTAGCTCTTTGAAACTTGACAAAAAAAAGAGTTCTGAGTTTTGTTTCTATGGTTTGTTTCCTCTTCAAGTAGCCCTAGGCACAGACTGTGGAAAACCACTTTCATTGAGAGGGGTTGCCAAGCTTCTAAGAAATAACGAGTTTCCGAAATATCAGCAAACATTTTTTCACCCAATCTTGATGATACTTGGTGGTAATGATCAGTACACAGTACCCACTTGGCTCACCAAATTTTGTTCTTCTAGGTTGAAGCGTTCGTCTACAGTAGCCGTTTTTATATTTAGGTTTCACTCTGTTCTCTCATATATAGAAAGATGAATTTGGAACTCTAAATCCAACATGGTTTGTAGTAGCTCTTTGAAACTTGACAAAATAAAGGAGTTCTGAGTTTTGTCTCTATGGTTTGTTTCCTCTTCAAGTATCCCTAGGCGCAGACTGTGGAAAAGCACTTTCATTGAGAGGGGTTGCGAAGCTTCTAAGAAATAACGAGTTTCCGAAGTACCAGCAAATATTTTTTCACCCAATCTTGATGATACTTGTTGCTAATGATCAGTACACAAATCCCACTTGGCTCACCAAATTTTGTTCTTCTAGGTTGAAGCGTTCGTCTACAGTAGCAGTTTTTATATTTAGGTTTCCCTCTGTTCTCTCCTGTATAGATAGATGAATTTGGAACTCTAAATTCAACATGGTTTGTAGTAGCTCTTTGAAACTTGACAAAATAAAGGAGTTCTCAGTTTTGTCTCTATGGATTGTTTCCTCTTCAATTAGCACTAGGCACACACTGTGGAAAAGCACTTTCATTGAGAGGGGTTGCCAAGCTTCTAAGAAATAACGAGTTTCTGAAATACCAGCAAATATTTTTTCACCCAATCTTGATGATACTTGGTGCTAATGATCAGTACACAAATCCCACTTGGCTCACCAAATTGTGTTCTACTAGGTTGAAGCGTTCGCCTACAGTAGCAGTTTTTATAGTTAGGTTTCCCTCTGTTCTCTCCTATATAGACATATGAATTTGGAACTCTAAATCCAACATGGTTTGTAGTAGCTCTTTGAAACTTGACAAAATAAAGGAGTTCTCAGTTTTGTCTCTATGGTTTGTTTCCTCTTCAAGTAGCCCTAGGCACAGACTGTGGAAAAGCACTTTCATTGAGAGAGTTTGCCAAGCTTCTATGAAATTACAAGTTTCCAAAATACCAGCAAATATTTTTTCACCCAATCTTGATGATACTTGGTGGGAATGATCAGTACACAGATCCCATTTGGCTCACCAAATTTTGTTCTTCTAGGTTGAAGCGTTCGTCTACAGTAGCAGTTTTTATATTTAGGTTTCACTCTGTTCTCTCCTATATAGATAGATGAATTTGGAACTCTAAATCCAACATGGTTTGTAGTAGCTCTTTGAAACTTGACAAAATAAAGGAGTCCTGAGTTTTGTCTCAATGGTTTGTTTCCTCTTCAAGAGGCCTAGGCACAGACTGTGGAAAAGAACTTTAATTGAGAAGGGTTGCCAAGCTTCTAGAAATAACGAGTTTCCGAAATACCAGCAAATATTTTTTCACCCAATCTTGATGATACTTGGTGGTAATGATCAGTACACAAATCCCACTTGGCTCACCAAATTTTGTTCTTCTAGGTTGAAGCATTCGTCTACAGTAGCAGTTTTTATATTTAGGTTCCCCTCTGTTCTCTCCTATATAGATAGATGAATTTGGAACTCTAAATCCAGCATGGTTTGTAGTAGCTCTTTGAAACTTTACAAAATAAAGAACTTCTCTGTTTTGTCTCTATGGTTTGTTTCCTTTTCAAGTAGCCCTAGGAACAGACTGTGGAAAAGCACTTTCATTGAGATGGGTTGCCAAGCATCTAAGAATTAACGAGTTTCCGAAATACCAGCAAATATTTTTTTAACCCAATCTTGATGATACTTGGTGGTAATGATCAGTACACAAATCCCACTTGGCTCACCAAATTTTGTTAGTCTAGGTTGAAGCGTTCGTCTACAGTAGCAATTTTTTATTTAGGTTTTACTCTGTTCTCTCCTGTATAGATAGATGAATTTGGAACTCTAAATCCAACATGGTTTGTAGTAGCTCTTTGAAACTTGACAAAATAAAGGAGTTCTCAGTTTTGTCTCTATGGTTGTTTCCTCTTCAAGTAGCACTAGGCACACACTGTGGAAAATCACTTTCATTGAGAGGGGTTGCCAAGCTCTAAGAAATAACGAGTTTCTGAAATACCAGCAAATATTTTTTCACCCAATCTTGATGATACTTGTTGCTAATGATCAGTACACAGATCCCACTTGTCTCCACCAATTTTGATCTTCTAGGTTGAAGCGTTCGTCTACAGTAGCAGTTTTTATATTTAGGTTTCACTCTGTTCTCTCATATATAGATAGATGAATTTGGAACTCTAAATCCAACATGGTTTGTAGTAGCTCTATGAAACTTGACAAAATAAAGGAGTTCTGAGATTTGTCTCTATGGTTTGTTTCCTCTTCAAAATGCGCTAGGCAAAGACTGTGGAAAACCACTTTCATTGAGAGGTGTTGCCAAGCTTCTAAGAATTAACGAGTTTCCGAAATACCAGCAAATATTTTTTCACCCAATCTTGATGATACTTGGTGGGAATGATCAGTACACAGATCCCACTTGGCTCACCAAATTTTGTTCTTCTAGTATGAAGTGTTCGTCTACAGTAGTCGTTTTTATATTTAGGTTTCACTCTGTTCTCTCATATATAGATAGATGAATTTGGAACTCTAATCCAACATGGTTTGTAGTAGCTCTTTGAAACTTGACAAAATAAAGGAGTTCTCAGTTTTGTCTCTATGGTTTGTGTCCTCTTCAAGTAGCCCTAGGCGCAGACTCTGGAAAAGCACTTTCATTGAGAGGGGTTGCCAAGCTTCTAAGAAATAACGAGTTTCCGAAGTACCAGCAAATATTTTTTCACCCAATCTTGATGATACTTGTTGCTAATGATCAGTACACAGATCCCACTTGGCTCACCAAATTTTGTTCTTCTAGGTTGAAGCGTTCGTCTACAGTAGCAGTTTTTATATTTAGGGTTCCCTCTGTTCTCTCCTGTATAGATAGATGAATTTGGAACTCTAAATACAACATGGATTGTAGTAGCTCTTTGAAACTTGACAAAATAAAGGAGTTCTCAGTTTTGTCTCTATGGATTGTTTCCTCTTCAATTAGCACTAGGCACACACTGTGGAATAGCACTTTCATTGAGAGGGCTTGCCAAGCTTCTAAGAAATAACGAGTTTCTGAAATACCAGCAAATATTTTTTCACCCAATCTTGATGATACTTGTTGCTAATGATCAGTACACAAATCCCGCTTGGCTCACCAAATCGTGTTCTGCTAGGTTGAAGCGTTTGCCTACAGTAGCAATTTTTATATTTAGGTTTCCCTCTGTTCTCTCCTATATAGATATATAAATTTGGAACTCTAAATCCAACATGGTTTGTAGTAGCTCTTTGAAACTTGACAAAATAAAGGAGGTCTCAGTTTTGTCTCTATGTTTTGTTTCCTCTTCAAGTAGCCCTAGGCAGAGACTGTGGAAAAGCACTTTCATTGAGAGAGTTTGCCAAGCTTCTAAGAAATTACAAGTTTCCGAAATACCAGCAAATATTTTTTCACCCAATCTTGATGATACTTGGTGGTAATGATCAGTACACAAATCCCAATTGGCTCACCAAATTTTGTTCTTCTAGGTTGAAGCGTTCGTCTACAGTAGCAGTTTTTATATTTAGGTTTCTCTCTGTTCTCTCCTATATAGGTAGATGAATTTGGAACTCTAAATCCAACATGGATTGTAGTAGCTCTTTGAAACTTGACAAAATAAAGGAGTTCTCAGTTTTGTCTCTATGGTTTGTTTCCTCTTCAAGTAGCCCTAGGCACAGACTGTGGAAAAGCACTTTCACTGAGAGGGGTTGCCAAACTTCTAAGAAATAACGAGTTTCCAAAATACCAGCCAATAGTTTTTCACCCAATCTTGATGATACTTGGTGGGAATGATCAGTACACAGATCCCACTTGGCTCACCAAATTTTCTTCTTCTAGGTTGAAGCGTTCGTCTACAGTAGCAGTTTTTATATTTAGGTTTCACTCTGTTCTCTCATATATAGATAGATGAATTTGGAACTCTAAATCCAACATGGTTTGTAGTAGCTCTTTGAAACTTGACAAAATAAAGAGTTCTGAGTTTTGTTTCTATGGTTTGTTTTCTCTTAAAGTAGCCCTAGGCACAGACTGTGTAAAAGCACTTTCATTGAGAGGGGTTGCCAAGCTTCTAAGAAATAACGAGTTTCCGAAATATCAGCATAATTTTTTCACCCAATCTTGATGATACTTGGTGGTAATGATCAGTACGCAGATCCCATTTGGCTCACCAAATTTTGTTCTTCTAGGTTGAAGCGATCGTCTACAGTAGCAGTTTTTATATTCAGGTTCCACTCTGTTCTCTCATATATAGATAGATGAATTTGGAACTCTTAAATCCAACATGGTTTGTAGTAGCTCTTTGAAACTTGACAAAATAAAGGAGTTCTGAGTTTTGTCTCTATGGTTTCTTTCCTCTTCAAGTAGCCCTAGGCGCAGACTCTGGAAAAGCACTTTCATTGAGAGGGGTTGCCAAGCTTCTAAGAAATAACGAGTTCCGAAGTACCAGCAAATATTTTTTCACCCAATCTTGATGATACTGGTTGCTAATGATCAGTACACAAATCCCACTTGGATCACAAAATTGTATTCTTCTAGGTTGAAGCGTTCACCTACAGTAGAAGTTTTTATATTTAGGTTTCCCTCTGTTCTCTCCTATATAGATATATAAAATTTGGAACTCTAAATCCAACATGGTTTGTAGTAGCTCTTTGAAACTTGACAAAATAAAGGAGTTCTCAGTTTTGTCTCTATGGATTGTTTCCTCTTAAATTAGCACTAGGCACACACTGTGGAAAAGCACTTTCATTGAGAGGGGTTTCAAGCTTTTAAGAAATAACGAGTTTCCAAAATACCAGCAAATATTTTTTCACCCAATCTTGATGATACTTGGTGGTAATGATCAGTACACAGATCCCACTTGGCTCACCAAATTTTCTTCTTCTAGGTTGAAGCGTTCGTCTCCAGTAGCAGTTTTTATATTTTGGTTTCACTCTGTTCTCTCATATATAGATAGGTGAATTTGGAACTCTAAATCCAACATGGTTTGTAGTAGCTCTTTGAAACTTGACAAAATAAAGGAGTTCTCAGTTTTGTCTCTATGGATTGTTTCCTCTTCAATTATCACTAGGCACACACTGTGGAAAAGCACTTTCATTTAGAGGGATTGCCAAGCTTCTAAGAAATAACGAGTTTCTGAAATACCAGCAAATATTTTTTCACCCAATCTTGATGATACTTGTTGCTAATGATCAGTACACAAATCCCACTTGGCTCAACAAATTGTGTTCTGCTAGGTTGAAGCGTTCGCCTACAGTAGCAGTTTTTATATTTAGGTTTCCCTCTGTTCTCTCCTATATAGATATATGAATTTGGAACTCTAAATCCAACATGGTTTGTAGTAGCTCTTTGAAACTGGACAAAATAAAGGAGTTCTCAGTTTTGTCTCTATGGTTTGTTTTCTCTTCAAGTCGCCCTAGGCACAGACTGTGGTAAAGCACTTTCATTGAGAGAGTTTGCCAAGCTTCTAAGAAATTACAAGTTTCCGAAATACCAGCAAATATTTTTTCACCCAATCTTGATGATACTTGGTGGTAATGATCAGTACACAAATCCCAATTGGCTCACCCAATTTTGTTCTTCTAGGTTGAAGCGTTCGTCTACAGTAGCAGTTTTATATTTAGGTTTCTCTCTGTTCTCTCCTATATAGATAGATGAATTTGGAACTCTAAATCCAACATGGTTTGTAGTAGCTCTTTGAAACTTGACAAAATAAAGGAGTTCTCAGTTTTGTCTCTATTGTTTGTTTCCTCTTCAAGTATCCCTAGGCACAGACTGTGGAAAAGCACTTTCATTGAGATGGGTTGCCAAGTTTCTAAGAAATAACGAGTTTCCGAAATACCAGCAAATATTTTTTCACCCAATCATGATGATACATGTTGCTAAAAATCAGTACACAGATCCCACTTGGCTCCACCACTTTCGTTCTTCTAGGTTGAAGCGTTCGTCTACAGTAGCAGTTTTTATATTTAGGTTTCACTCTATTCTCTCATATATAGATAGACGAATTTGGAACTCTAAATCCAACATGGTTTGTAGTAGCTCTATGAAACTTGACAAAATAAAGGAGTTCTGAGATTTGTCTCTATGGTTTGTTTCCTCTTCAAATAGCCCTAGGCAAAGACTGTGGAAAACCACTTTCATTGAGAGGTGTTGCCAAGCTTCTAAGAATTAACGAGTTTCCGAAATACCAGCAAATATTTTTTCACCCAATCTTGATGATACTTGGTGGGAATGATCAGTACACAGATCCCACTTGGCTCACCAAATTTTGTTCTTCTAGTTTGAAGCGTTCGTCTACAGTAGTCGTTTTTATATTTAGGTTTCACTCTGTTCTCTCATATATAGATAGATGAATTTGGAACTCTAATCCAACATGGTTTGTAGTAGCTTTTTGAAACATGACAAAATAAAGGAGTTCTCAGTTTTGTCTCTATGGTTTGTGTCCTCTTCAAGTAGCCCTAGGCGCAGACTCTGGAAAAGCACTTTCATTGAGAGGGGTTGCCAAGCTTCTAAGAAATAACGAGTTTCCGAAGTACCAGCAAATATTTTTTCACCAATCTTGATGATACTTGTTGCTAATGATCAGTACACAGATCCCACTTGGCTCACCAAATTTTGTTCTTCTAGGTTGAAGCGTTCATCTACAGTAGCAGTTTTTATATTTAGGTTTCCCTCTGTTCTCTCCTGTATAGATAGATGAATTTGGAACTCTAAATACAACATGGTTTGTAGTACCTCTTTGAAACTTGACAAAATAAAGGAGTTCTCAGTTTTGTCTCTATGGATTGTTTCCTCTTCAATTAGCACTAGGCACACACTGTGGAAAAGCACTTTCATTGAGAAGGCTTGCCAAGCTTCTAAGAAAATAACGAGTTTCTGAAATACCAGCAAATATTTTTTCACCCAATCTTGATGATACTTGTTGCTAATGATCAGTACACAAATCCCACTTGGCTCACCAAATCGTGTTCTGCTAGGTTGAAGCGTTTGCCTACAGTAGCAGTTTTTATATTTAGGTTTCTCTCTGTTGTCTCCTATATAGATATATGAATTTGGAACTCTAAATCCAACATGGATTGTAGTAGCTCTTTGAAACTTGACAAAATAAAGGAGTTCTCAGTTTTGTCTCTATGGTTTGTTTCCTCTTCAAGTAGCCCTAGGCACAGACTGTGGAAAAGCACTTTCATTGAGAGGGGTTGCCAAGCTTCTAAGAAATAACGAGTTTCAAAAATACCAGCCAATAGTTTTTCACCCAATCTTGATGATACTTGGTGGGAAGGATCAGTACACAGATCCCACTTGGCTCACCAAATTTTCTTCTTCTAGGTTGAAGCGTTCGTCTACAGTAGCCGTTTTTATATTTAGGTTTCACTCTGTTCTCTCATATATAGATAGATGAATTTGGAACTCTAAATCCAACATGGTTTGTAGTAGCTCTTTGAAACTTGAGAAAATAAAGAGTTCTGAGTTTTGTTTCTATGGTTTGTTTCCTCTTAAAGTAGCCGTAGGCACAGACTGTGGAAAAGCACTTTCATTGAGAGGGGTTGCCAAGCTTCTAAGAAATAACGAGTTTCCGAAATATCAGCAAATATTTTTTCACCCAATCTTGATGATACTTGGTGGTAATGATCAGTACACAGATCCCATTTGGGTCACCAAATTTTGTTCTTCTAGGTTGAAGCGTTCGTCTACAGTAGCAGTTTTTATATTCAGGTTCCACTCTGTTCTCTCATATATAGATAGATGAATTTGGAACACTAAATCCAACATGGTTTGTAGTACCTCTTTGAAACTTGACAAAATAAAGGAGTTCTGAGTTTTGTCTCTATGGTTTGTTTCCTCTTCAAGTAGCCCTAGGCGCAGACTCGGGAAAAGCACTTTCATTGAGAGGGGTTGCCAAGCTTCTAAGAAATAACGAGTTTCCGAAGTACCAGCAAATATTTTTTCACCCAATCTTGATGATACTGGTTGCTAATGATCAGTACACAAATCCCACTTGGCTCACCAAATTGTGTTCTTCTAGGTTGAAGCGTTCGCCTACAGTAGAAGTTTTTATATTTAGGTTTCCCTCTGTTCTCTCTTATATAGATATATGAATTTGGAACTCTAAATCCACATCGTTTGTAGTAGCTCTTTGAAACTTGACAAAATAAAGGAGTTCTCAGTTTTGTCTCTATGGATTGTTTCCTCTTCAATTAGCACTAGGCACACACTGTGGAAAAGCACTTTCATTGAGAGGGCTTGCCAAGCTTCTAAGAAATAACGAGTTTCTGAAATACCAGCAAATATTTTTTCACCCAATCTTGATGATACTTGTTGCTAATGATCAGTACACAAATCCCACTTGGCTCACCAAATCGTGTTCTGCTAGGTTGAAGCGTTTGCCTACAGTAGCAGTTTTTATATTTAGGTTTCCCTCTGTTCTCTCCTATATAGATATATGAATTTGGAACTCTAAATCCAACATGGTTTGTAGTAGCTCTTTGAAACTTGACAAAATAAAGGAGTTCTCAGTTTTGTCTCTATGGTTTGTTTCCTCTTCAAGTTGCCCTACGCACAGACTGTGGAAAAGCACTTTCATTGAGAGAGTTTGCCAAGCTTCTAAGAAATTACAAGTTTCCGAAATACCAGCAAATATTTTTTCACCCAATCTTGATGATACTTGGTGGTAATGATCAGTACACAAATCCCACTTGGCTCACCAAATTTTGTTCTTCTAGGTTGAAGCGTTCGTCTACAGTAGCAGTTTTTATATTTAGGTTTCTCTCTTTTCTCTCCTATATAGATAGATGAATTTTGAACTCTAAATCCAACATGGATTGTAGTAGCTCTTTGAAACTTGACAAAATAAAGGAGTTCTCAGTTTTGTCGCTATGGTTTGTTTCCTCTTCAAGTAGTCCTAGGCACAGACTGTGGAAAAGCACTTTCATTGAGAGGGGTTGCCAAGCTTCTTAGAAATAACGAGTTTCAAAAATACCAGCCAATAGTTTTTCACCCAATCTTGATGATACTTGGAGGGAATGATCCGTACACAGATCCCACTTGGCTCACCAAATTTTCTTCTTCTAGGTTGAAGCGTTCGTCTACAGTAGCAGTTTTTATATTTAGGTTTCACTCTGTTCTCTCATATATAGATAGATGAATTTGGAACTCTAAATCCAACATGGATTGTAGTAGCTCTTTGAAACTTGACAAAATAAAGAGTTCTGAGTTTTGTTTCTATGGTTTGTTTCCTCTTAAAGTAGCCCTAGGCACAGACTGTGGAAAAGCACTTTCATTGAGAGGGGTTGCCAAACTTCTAAGAAATAACTAGTTTCCAAAATATCAGCAAATGTTTTTCCACCCAATCTTGATGATACTGGTTGCTAATGATCAGTACACAAATCCCACTTGGCTCACCAAATTGTGTTCTTCTAGGTTGAAGCGTTCGCCTACAGTAGAAGTTTTTATATTTAGGTTTCCCTCTGTTCTCTCCTATATAGATATCTGAATTTGGAACTCTAAATCCAACATCGTTTGTAGTAGGTCTTTGAAACTTGACAAAATAAAGGAGTTCTCAGTTTTGTCTCTATGGTTTGTTTCCTCTTCAAGTAGCCCTAGGCACAGACTGTGGAAAAGCACTTTCATTGAGAGGGGTTGCCAAGCTTCTAAGAAATAAGGAGTTTCCGAAATACCAGCAAATATTTTTTCACCCAATCTTGATGATACTTGGTGGGAATGATCAGTACACAGATCCCACTTGGCTCATCAAATTTTGTTCTTCTAGGTTGAAGCGTTCGTCTACAGTAGCAGTTTTTATATTTAGGTTTCACTCTGTTCTCTCATATATAGATAGATGAATTTGGAACTCTAAATCCAACATGGTTTGTAGTAGCTCTTTGAAACTTGACAAAATAAAGAGTTCTGAGTTTTGTTTCTATGGTTTGTTTCCTCTTCATGTAGCCCTAGGCACACACTGTGGAAAACCACTTTCATTGAGAGGGGTGGCCAAGCTTCTAAGAAATGACGAGTTTCCGAAATATCAGCAAATATTTTTTCACCCAATCTTGATGATACTTGGTGGTAATCATCAGTACACAGTATCCACTTGGCTCACCAAATTTTGTTCTTCTAGGTTGAAGCGTTCGTCTACAGTAGCCGTTTTTATATTTAGGTTTCACTCTGTTCTCTCATATATAGATAGATGAATTTGGACTCTAAATCCAACATGGTTTGTAGTAGCTCTTTGAAACTTGACAAAATAAAGGAGTTCTGAGTTTTTTCTCTATGGTTTGTTTCCTCTTCAAGTAGCCCTAGGCGCAGACTCTGGAAAAGCACTTTCATTGAGAGGGGTTGCCAAGCTTCTAAGAAATAACGAGTTTCCGAAGTACCAGCAAATATTTTTTCACCCAATCTTGATGATACTGGTTGCTAATGATCTGTACACAAATCCCACTTGGCTCACCAAATTGTGTTCTTCTAGGTTGAAGCGTTCGTCTAGAGTAGCAGTTTTTATATTTAGGTTTCTCTCTGTTCTCTCCTATATAGATAGATCAATTTGGAACTTTAAATCCAACATGGATTGTAGTAGCTCTTTGAAACTTGACAAAATAAAGGAGTTCTCAGTTTTGTCTCTATGGTTTGTTTCCTCTTGAAGTAGCCCTAGGCACAGACTGTGGAAAAGCACTTTCATTGAGAGGGGTTGCCAAGCTTCTAAGAAATAACGATTTTCCGAAATACCAGCAAAATTTTTTCACCCAATCTTGATGATACTTGGTGGGAATGATCAGTAAACAGTTCCCACTTGGCTCACCAAATTTTGTTCTTCTAGGTTGAAGCGTTCGTCTACAGTAGCAGTTTTTATATTCAGGTTTCACTCTGTTCTCTCATATATAGGTAGATGAATTTTAACTCTAAATCCAACATCGTTTGTAGTAGCTCTTTGAAACTTCACAAAATAAAGGAGTTCTGAGTTTTGTCTCTATGGTTTGTTTCCTCTTCAAGTAGCCCTAGGCACAGACTGTGGAAAAGCAATTTCATTTAGAGGGGTTTCCAAGCTTCTAAGAAATAACTAGTTTCCAAAATACCAGCCAATAGTTTTTCATCCAATCTTGATGATACTTGGTGGGAATGATCAGTACACAGATCCCACTTGGCTCATCAAATTTTGTTATTCTAGGTTGAAGCGTTCGTCTACAGTATCAGTTTTTATATTTAGGTTTCACTCTGTTCTCTCATATATAGATAGATGAATTTGGAACTCTAAATCCAACATGGTTTGTAGTAGCTCTTTGAAACTTTACAAAATAAAGAGTTCTGAGTTTTGTTTCTATGGTTTGTTTCCTCTTCAAGTAGCCCTAGGCACAGACTGTGGAAAACCACTTTCATTGAGAGGGGTTGCCAAGCTTCTAAGAAATAACGAGTTTCCGAAATATCAGCATATATTTTTTCACCCAATCTTGATGATACTTCGTGGTAATGATCAGTACACAAATCCCACTTGGCTCATCAAATTTTGTTCTTCTAGGTTGAAGCGTTCGTCTACAGTAGCAGTTTTTATATTTAGGTTTCTCTCTGTTCTCTCCTATATAGATAGATGAATTTGGAACTCTAAATCCAACATGGATTGTAGTAGCTCTTTGAACCTTAACAAAATAAAGGAGTTCTCAGTTTTGTCTCTATGGTTTGTTTCCTCTTCAAGTAGCCCTAGGCACAGACTGTGGAAAAGCACTTTCATTGAGAGGGGTTGCCAAGCTTCAAAGAAATAACGAGTTTCCGAAATACCAGCAAATATTTTTTCACCCAATCTTGATGATACTGGTTGCTAATGATCAGTACACAAATCCCACTTGGCTCACCAAATTGTGTTCTTCTAGGTTGAAGCGTTCGCCTACAGTAGCAGTTTTTATATTTAGGTTTCTCTCTGTTCTCTCCTATATAGATAGATGAATTTGGAACTCTAAATCCAACCATGGATTGTAGTAGATCTTTGAAACTTGACAAAATAAAGGAGATCTCAGTTTTGTCTCTATGGTTTGTTTCCTCTTCAAGTAGCCCTAGGCATCGACTGTGGAAAAGCACTTTCATTGAGAGGTGTTGCCAATCTTCTATGAAATTACGAGTTTCCGAAATACCAGCAAATATTTTTTCAACCAATCTTGATGATACTGGTTGCTAATGATCAGTACACAAATCCCACTTGGCTCACCAAATTGTGTTCTTCTAGGTTGAAGCGTTCGCCTACAGTAGAAGTTTTTATATTTAGGTTTCCCTCTGTTCTCTCCTATATAGATAGATGAATTTGGAACTCTAAATCCAACATAGTTTGTAGTAGCTCTTTGAAGCTTGACAAAATAAAGGAGTTCTCAGTTTTGTCTCTACGGTTTGTTTCCTCTTCAAGGAGCCCTAGGCACAGACTGTGGAAAAGCATTTTCATTGAGAGAGTTTGCCAAGCTTCTAAGTAATTACAAGTTTCCGAAATACCAGCAAATACTTTTTCACCCAATCTTGATGATACATGGTGGTAATGATCAGTATACAAATCCCACATGGCTCACCAAATTTTGTTCTTCTAGGTCGAAGCGTTCGTCTACAGCAGCAGTTTTTATATTTAGGTTTCTCTCTGTTCTCTCCTATATAGATAGATGATTTTGGAACTCTAAATCCAACATGGATTGTAGTAGCTCTTTGAAACTTGACAAAATAAAGGAGATCTCAGTTTTGTCTCTATGGTTTGTTTCCTCTTCAAGTAGCCCTAGGCACAGACTGTAGAAAACCACTTTCATTGAGAGGGGTTGCCAAGCTTCTAAGAAATAACGAGTTTCCGAAATATCAGCAAATATTTTTCACCCAATCTTGATGATACTTGGTGGTAATGATTAGTACACAGTACCCACTTGGCTCACCAAATTTTGTTCTTCTAGGTTGAAGCGTTCGTCTACAGTAGCCGTTTTTATATTTAGGTTTCTCTCTGTTCTCTCATATATAGATAGATGAATTTGGAACTCTAAATCCAACATGGTTTGTAGTAGCTCTTTGAAACTTGACAAAATAAAGGAGTTCGGAGTTTTGTCTCTATGGTTTGTTTCCTCTTCAAGTAGCCCTAGGCGCAGACTGTGGAAAAGCACTTTCATTAAGAGGGGTTGTCAATCTTCTAAAAAATAACGAGTTTCCGAAGTACCAGCAAATATTTTTTCACCCAATCTTGATGATACTTGGTGGTAATGATCAGTACACAGATCCCATTTGCCTCACCAAATTTTGTTCTTCTAGGTTGAAGCGTTCGTCTACAGTAGCAGTTTTTATATTCAGGTTTCACTCTGTTCTCTCATATATAGATAGATGAATTTGGAACTCTAAATCCAACATGGTTTGTAGTACCTCTTTGAAACTTGACAAAATAAAGGAGTTCTGAGTTTTGTCTCTATGGTTTGTTTTCTCTTCAAGTAGCCCTAGGCGCAGACTCGGGAAAAGCACTTTCATTGAGAGGGGTTGCCAAGCTTCTAAGAAATAACGAGTTTCCGAAGTACCAGCAAATATTTTTTCACCCAATCTTGATGATACTGGTTGCTAATGATCAGTACACAAATCCCACTTGGATCACCAAATTGTGTTCTTCTAGGTTGAAGCGTTCGCCTACAGTAGAAGTTTTTATATTTAGGTTTCCCTCTGTTCTCTCCTATATAGATATATGAATTTGGAACTCTAAATCCACATGGTTTGTAGTAGCTCTTTGAAACTTGACAAAATAAAGGAGTTCTCAGTTTTGTCTCTATGGATTGTTTCCTCTTCAATTAGCACTAGGCACACACTGTGGAAAAGCACTTTCATTGAGAGGGCTTGCCAAGCTTCTAAGAAATAACGAGTTTCTGAAATACCAGCAAATATTTTTTCACCCAATCTTGATGATACTTGTTGCTAATGATCAGTACACAAATCCCACTTGGCTCACAAAATCGTGTTCTGCTAGGTTGAAGCGTTTGCCTACAGTAGCAGTTTTTATATTTAGGTTTCCCTCTGTTCTCTCCTATATAGATATATGAATTTGGAACTCTAAATCCAACATGGTTTGTAGTAGCTCTTTGAAACTTGACAAAATAAAGGAGTTCTCAGTTTTGTCTCTATGGTTTGTTTCCTCTTAAAGTAGCCCTAGGCACAGACTGTGGAAAAGCACTTTCATTGAGAGGGGTTGCCAAGCTTCTAAGATATAACGAGTTTCCAAAATACCAGCCAATAGTTTTTCACCCAATCTTGATGATACTTGGTGGGAATGATCAGTACACAGGTCCCACTTGGCTCACCAAATTTTGTTCTTCTAGGTTGAAGCGTTCGTCTACAGTAGCAGTTTTTATATTTAGGTTTCACTCTGTTCTCTCATATATAGATAGATGAATTTGGAACTCTAAATCCAACATGGTTTGTAGTAGCTCTTTGAAACTTGACAAAATAAAGAGTTCTGAGTTTTGTTTCTATGGTTTGTTTCCTCTTAAAGTAGCCCTAGGCACAGACTGTGGAAAAGCACTTTCATTGAGAGGGGTTGCCAAACTTCTAAGAAATAACTAGTTTCCAAAATATCAGCAAATATTTTTCCACCCAATCTTGATGATACTGGTTGCTAATGATCAGTACACAAATCCCACTTGGCTTACCAAATTGTGTTCTTCTAGGTTGAAGCGTTCACCTACAGTAGAAGTTTTTATATTTAGGTTTCCCTCTGTTCTCTCCTATATAGATATATGAATTTGGAACTCTAAATCCAACATCGTTTGTAGTAGCTCTTTGAAACGTGACAAAATAAAGGAGTTCTCAGTTTTGTCTCTATGGTTTGTTTCCTCTTCAAGTAGAACTAGGCACAGACTGTGGAAAAGCACTTTCATTGAGAGAGTTTGCCAAGCTTCTAAGAAATTACAAGTTTCCGAAATACCAGCAAATATTTTTTCACCCAATCTTGATGATACTTGGTGGTAATGATCAGTACACAAATCCCACTTGGCTCACCAAATTTTGTTCTTCTAGGTTGAAGCGTTCGTCTACAGTAGCAGTTTTTATATTTAGGTTTCTCTCTGTTCTCTCCTATATAGATAGATGAATTTGGAACTCTAAGTCCAACATGGATTGTAGTAGCACTTTGAAACTTGAAAAAATAAAGGAGTTCTCAGTTTTGTCTCTATGGTTTGTTTCCTCTTCAAGTAGCCCTATCCTCAGACTGTGGAAGAACTTTCTTTGAGATGGGTTGCCAAGCTTCTAAGAAATAACGTGTTTCCAAAATACCAGCAAATATTTTTTCACCCAATCTTGATGATACTTGGTGGTAATGATCAGTACACAAGTCCCACTTGGCTCACCAAATTTTGTTCTTCTAGGTTGAAGCGTTCGTCTACAGTAGCAGTTTTTATATTTAGGTTTCTCTCTGTTCTCTCCTATATAGATAGATGAATTTGGAACTTTAAATCCAACATGGATTGTAGTAGCTCTTTGGAACTTGAAAAAATAAAGGAGTTCTCAGTTTTGTCTCTATGGTTTGTTTCCTCTTCAAGTATCCCTAGGCACAGACTGTGGAAAAGCACTTTCATTGAGAGGGGTTGCCAAGCTTCTAAGAAATAAGGAGTTTCCGAAATACCAGCAAATATTTTTTCACCCAATCTTGATGATACTTGGTGGGAATGATCAGTACACAGATCCCACTTGGCTCACCAAATTTTGTTCTTCTAGGTTGAAGCGTTTGTCTACAGTAGCAGTTTTTATATTTAGGTTTCACTCTGTTCTCTCATATATAGATAGATGAATTTGGAACTCTAAATCCAACATGGTTTGTAGTAGCTCTTTGAAACTTGACAAAATAAAGAGTTCTGAGTTTTGTTTCTATGGTTTGTTTCCTGTTCATGTAGCCCTAGGCACACACTGTGGAAAACCACTTTCATTGAGAGGGGTGGCCAAGCTTCTAAGAAATGACGAGTTTCCGAAATATCAGCAAATATTTTTTCAGCCAATCTTGATGATACTTGGTGATAATCATCAGTACACAGTATCCACTTGGCTCACCAAATTTTGTTCTTCTAGGTTGAAGCGTTCGTCTACAGTAGCCGTTTTTATATTTAGGTTTCACTCTGTTCTCTCATATATAGATAGATGAATTTGGAACTCTAAATCCAACATGGTTTGTAGTAGCTCTTTGAAACTTGACAAAATAAAGGAGTTCTCAGTTTTGTCTCTATGGTTTGTTTCCTCTTCAAGTAGCCCTATGCGCAGACTCGGGAAAAGCACTTTCATTGAGAGGGGTTGCCAACTTCTAAGAAATAACGAGTTTCCGAAGTACCAGCAAATATTTTTACACCCAATCTTGATGATACTGGTTGCTAATGATCAGTACACAAATCCCACTTGACTCACCAAATTGTGTTCTTCTACGTTGAAGCGTTCGCCTACAGTAGAAGTTTTTATATTTAGGTTTCCCTCTGTTCTCTCCTATATAGATAGATGAATTTGGAACTCTAAATCCAACATGGTTTGTAGTAGCTCTTTGAAACTTGACAAAATAAAGGAGTTCTGAGTTTTGTCTCTATGGTTTGTTTCCTCTTTAAGAGGCCTAGGCAAAGACTGTGGAAAAGAACTTTAATTGAGAAGGGTTGCAAAGCTTCTAAGAAATAACGAGTTTCCGAAATACCAGCAAATATTTTTTCACCCAATCTTGATGATACATGTTGCTAATGATCAGTACACAGATCCCACTTGGCTCACCAAATTTTCTTCTTCTAGGTTGAAGCGTTCGTCTACAGTAGCAGTTTTTATATTTAGGTTTCACTCTGTTCTCTCATATATAGATAGATGAATTTGGAACTCTAAATCCAACATGGTTGTAGAAGCTCTTTGAAACTTCACAAAATAAAGGAGTTCTGAGTTTTGTCTCTATGGTTTGTTTCCTCTTCAAGTAGCCCTAGGCACAGACTGTGGAAAAGCAATTTCATTTAGAGGGGTTGCCAAGCTTCTAAGAAATAACGAGTTTCCAAAATACCAGCAAATATTTTTTTCACCCAATCTTGATGATACTGGTTGCTAATGATCAGTACACAAATCCCACTTGGCTCACCAAATTGTGTTCTTGTAGGTTGAAGCGTTCATCTACAGTAGCAGTTTTTATATTTAGGTCTCACTCTGTTCTCTCATGTATAGATAGATGAAGTTGGAACTCTAAATCCAACATGGTTTGTAGTAGCTCTTTGAAACTTGACAAAATAAAGGAGTCCTGAGTTTTCTCTATGGTTTGTTTCCTCTTCAAGAGGCCTAGGCACAGACTGTGGAAAAGCACTTTAATTGAAGGGGTTGCCAAGCTTCTAAGAAATAACGAGTTTCCGAAATACCAGCAAATATTTTTTCACCCAATCTTGATGATCCATGTTGCTAATGATCAGTACACAGATCCCACTTGGCTCACCAAATTTTGTTCTTCTAGGTTGAAGCGTTCGTCTACAGTAGCAGTTTTTATATTTAGGTTTCTCTCTGTTCTCTCCTATATAGATAGATGAATTTGGAACACTAAATCCAACATGGGTGCAGTAGCTCTTTGAAACTTGACAAAATAAAGGAGTTTTCCGTTTTGTCTCTATGGTTTGTTTCCTCTTCAAGTATCCCTAGGCACAGACTGTGGAAAAGCACTTTCATTGCGAGGGGTTGCCAAGCTTCTAAGAAATAACGAGTTTCCAAAATACCAGCAAATAATTTTTTCACCCAATCTTGATGATACTTGGTGGTAATGATCAGTACACAGATCCCACATGGCTCACCAAATTTTGTTCTTCTAGGTTTAAGCGTTCGTCCACAGTAGCAGTTTTTATATTTAGGTTTCACTCTGTTCTCTCATATATAGATAGATGAATTTGGAACTCTAAATCCAACATGGTTTGTAGTAGCTCTTTGAAACTTGACAAAATAAAGGAGTTCTGAGTTTTGTCTCTATGGTTTGTTTCCTCTTCAAGTAGCCCTAGGCGCAGACTGTGGAAAAGCACTTTCATTGAGAGGGGTTGCCAAGCTTCTAGGAAATAACGAGTTTCCAAAATACCAGCAAATATTTTTTTCACCCAATCTTGATGATACTGGTTGCTAATGATCAGTACACAAATCCCACTTGGCTCACCAAATTGTGTTCTTTTAGGTTGAAGCGTTCATCTACAGTAGCAGTTTTTATATTTAGGTCTCACTCTGTTCTCTCATATATAGATAGATGAAGTTGGAACTCTAAATCCAACATGGTTTGTAGTAGCTCTTTGAAACTTGACAAAATAAAGGAGTCCTGAGTTTTCTCTATGGTTTGTTTCCTCTTCAAGAGGCCTAGGCACAGACTTTGGAAAAGCACTTTAATTGAAGGGGTTGCCAAGCTTCTAAGAAATAACGAGTTTCCGAAATACCAGCAAATATTTTTTCACCCAATCTTGATGATCCATGTTGCTAATGATCAGTACACAGATCCCACTTGGCTCACCAAATTTTGTTCTTCTAGGTTGAAGCGTTCGTCTACAGTAGCAGTTTTTATATTTAGGTTTCTCTCTGTTCTCTCCTATATAGATAGATGAATTTGGAACTTTAAATCCAACATGGATTGTAGTAGCTCTTTGGAACTTGAAAAAATAAAGGAGTTCTCAGTTTTGTCTCTATGGTTTGTTTCCTCTTCAAGTATCCCTAGGCACAGACTGTGGAAAAGCACTTTCATTGAGAGGGGTTGCCAAGCTTCTAAGAAATAAGGAGTTTCCGAAATACCAGCAAATATTTTTTCACCCAATCTTGATGATACTTGGTGGGAATGATCAGTACACAGATCCCACTTGGCTCACCAAATTTTGTTCTTCTAGGTTGAAGCGTTTGTCTACAGTAGCAGTTTTTATATTTAGGTTTCACTCTGTTCTCTCATATATAGATAGATGAATTTGGAACTCTAAATCCAACATGGTTTGTAGTAGCTCTTTGAAACTTGACAAAATAAAGAGTTCTGAGTTTTGTTTCTATGGTTTGTTTCCTGTTCATGTAGCCCTAGGCACACACTGTGGAAAACCACTTTCATTGAGAGGGGTGGCCAAGCTTCTAAGAAATGACGAGTTTCCGAAATATCAGCAAATATTTTTTCAGCCAATCTTGATGATACTTGGTGATAATCATCAGTACACAGTATCCACTTGGCTCACCAAATTTTGTTCTTCTAGGTTGAAGCGTTCGTCTACAGTAGCCGTTTTTATATTTAGGTTTCACTCTGTTCTCTCATATATAGATAGATGAATTTGGAACTCTAAATCCAACATGGTTTGTAGTAGCTCTTTGAAACTTGACAAAATAAAGGAGTTCTCAGTTTTGTCTCTATGGTTTGTTTCCTCTTCAAGTAGCCCTATGCGCAGACTCGGGAAAAGCACTTTCATTGAGAGGGGTTGCCAACTTCTAAGAAATAACGAGTTTCCGAAGTACCAGCAAATATTTTTACACCCAATCTTGATGATACTGGTTGCTAATGATCAGTACACAAATCCCACTTGACTCACCAAATTGTGTTCTTCTACGTTGAAGCGTTCGCCTACAGTAGAAGTTTTTATATTTAGGTTTCCCTCTGTTCTCTCCTATATAGATAGATGAATTTGGAACTCTAAATCCAACATGGTTTGTAGTAGCTCTTTGAAACTTGACAAAATAAAGGAGTTCTGAGTTTTGTCTCTATGGTTTGTTTCCTCTTTAAGAGGCCTAGGCAAAGACTGTGGAAAAGAACTTTAATTGAGAAGGGTTGCAAAGCTTCTAAGAAATAACGAGTTTCCGAAATACCAGCAAATATTTTTTCACCCAATCTTGATGATACATGTTGCTAATGATCAGTACACAGATCCCACTTGGCTCACCAAATTTTCTTCTTCTAGGTTGAAGCGTTCGTCTACAGTAGCAGTTTTTATATTTAGGTTTCACTCTGTTCTCTCATATATAGATAGATGAATTTGGAACTCTAAATCCAACATGGTTGTAGAAGCTCTTTGAAACTTCACAAAATAAAGGAGTTCTGAGTTTTGTCTCTATGGTTTGTTTCCTCTTCAAGTAGCCCTAGGCACAGACTGTGGAAAAGCAATTTCATTTAGAGGGGTTGCCAAGCTTCTAAGAAATAACGAGTTTCCAAAATACCAGCAAATATTTTTTTCACCCAATCTTGATGATACTGGTTGCTAATGATCAGTACACAAATCCCACTTGGCTCACCAAATTGTGTTCTTGTAGGTTGAAGCGTTCATCTACAGTAGCAGTTTTTATATTTAGGTCTCACTCTGTTCTCTCATGTATAGATAGATGAAGTTGGAACTCTAAATCCAACATGGTTTGTAGTAGCTCTTTGAAACTTGACAAAATAAAGGAGTCCTGAGTTTTCTCTATGGTTTGTTTCCTCTTCAAGAGGCCTAGGCACAGACTGTGGAAAAGCACTTTAATTGAAGGGGTTGCCAAGCTTCTAAGAAATAACGAGTTTCCGAAATACCAGCAAATATTTTTTCACCCAATCTTGATGATCCATGTTGCTAATGATCAGTACACAGATCCCACTTGGCTCACCAAATTTTGTTCTTCTAGGTTGAAGCGTTCGTCTACAGTAGCAGTTTTTATATTTAGGTTTCTCTCTGTTCTCTCCTATATAGATAGATGAATTTGGAACACTAAATCCAACATGGGTGCAGTAGCTCTTTGAAACTTGACAAAATAAAGGAGTTTTCCGTTTTGTCTCTATGGTTTGTTTCCTCTTCAAGTATCCCTAGGCACAGACTGTGGAAAAGCACTTTCATTGCGAGGGGTTGCCAAGCTTCTAAGAAATAACGAGTTTCCAAAATACCAGCAAATAATTTTTTCACCCAATCTTGATGATACTTGGTGGTAATGATCAGTACACAGATCCCACATGGCTCACCAAATTTTGTTCTTCTAGGTTTAAGCGTTCGTCCACAGTAGCAGTTTTTATATTTAGGTTTCACTCTGTTCTCTCATATATAGATAGATGAATTTGGAACTCTAAATCCAACATGGTTTGTAGTAGCTCTTTGAAACTTGACAAAATAAAGGAGTTCTGAGTTTTGTCTCTATGGTTTGTTTCCTCTTCAAGTAGCCCTAGGCGCAGACTGTGGAAAAGCACTTTCATTGAGAGGGGTTGCCAAGCTTCTAGGAAATAACGAGTTTCCAAAATACCAGCAAATATTTTTTTCACCCAATCTTGATGATACTGGTTGCTAATGATCAGTACACAAATCCCACTTGGCTCACCAAATTGTGTTCTTTTAGGTTGAAGCGTTCATCTACAGTAGCAGTTTTTATATTTAGGTCTCACTCTGTTCTCTCATATATAGATAGATGAAGTTGGAACTCTAAATCCAACATGGTTTGTAGTAGCTCTTTGAAACTTGACAAAATAAAGGAGTCCTGAGTTTTCTCTATGGTTTGTTTCCTCTTCAAGAGGCCTAGGCACAGACTTTGGAAAAGCACTTTAATTGAAGGGGTTGCCAAGCTTCTAAGAAATAACGAGTTTCCGAAATACCAGCAAATATTTTTTCACCCAATCTTGATGATCCATGTTGCTAATGATCAGTACACAGATCCCACTTGGCTCACCAAATTTTGTTCTTCTAGGTTGAAGCGTTCGTCTACAGTTGCAGTTTTTATATTTAGGTTTCTCTCTGTTCTCTCCTATATAGACAGATGAATTTGGAACACTAAATCCAACATGGATTGCAGTAGCTCTTTGAAACTTGACAAAATAAAGGAGTTTTCCGTTTTGTCTCTATGGTTTGTTTCCTCTTCAAGTATCCCTAGGCACAGACTGTGGAAAAGCACTTTCATTGCGAGGGGTTGCCAAGCTTCTAAGAAATAACGAGTTTCCAAAATACCAGCAAATAATTTTTTCACCCAATCTTGATGATACTTGGTGGTAATGATCAGTACACAGATCCCACATGGCTCACCAAATTTTGTTCTTCTAGGTTTAAGCGTTCGTCCACAGTAGCAGTTTTTATATTTAGGTTTCACTCTGTTCTCTCATATATAGATAGATGAATTTGGAACTCTAAATCCAACATGGTTTGTAGTAGCTCTTTGAAACTTGACAAAATAAAGGAGTTCTGAGTTTTGTCTCTATGGTTTGTTTCCTCTTCAAGAGGCCTAGGCAAAGACTGTGGAAAAGAACTTTAATTGAGAAGGGTTGCCAAGCTTCGAAGAAATAACGAGTTTCCGAAATACCAGCAAATATTTTTTCACTCAATCTTGATGATACATGTTGCTAATGTTCAGTACACAGATCCCACTTGGCTCACCAAATTTTGTTCTTCTAGGTTGAAGCGTTCGTCTACAGTAGCAGTTTTTATATTTAGGTTTCACTCTGTTCTCTCATATATAGATAGATGAATTTGGAACTCTAAATCCAACATGGTTGTAGTAGCTCTTTGAAACTTGACAAAATAAAGAGTTCTGAGATTTGTCTCTATGGTTTGTTTCCTCTTCAAGTAGCCCTAGGCACAGACTGTGGAAAACCACTTTCATTGAGAGGTGTTGCCAAGCTTCTAAGAAATAACAAGTTTCCGAAATACCAGCGAATATTTTTTCACCCAATCTTGATGATACTTGGTGGTAATGATCAGTACACAGATCCCACTTGGCTCACCAAATTTTGTTCTTCTAGTTTGAAGCGTTAGTCTACAGTAGTCGTTTTTATATTTAGGTTTCACTCTGTTCTCTCATATATAGCTAGATGAATTTGGACTCTAAATCCAACATGGTTTGTAGTAGCTCTTTGAAACTTGACAAAATAAAGGAGTTCTGAGTTTTGTCTCTATGGTTTGTTTCCTCTTCAAGTAGCCCTATGCGCAGACTCGGGAAAAGCACTTTCATTGAGAGGGGTTGCCAAGCTTCTAAGAAATAACGAGTTTCCGAAGTACCAGCAAATATTTTTTCACCCAATCTTGATGATACTGGTTGTTAATGATCAGTACACAAATCCCACTTGGCTCACCAAATTGTGTTCTTCAAGGTTGAAGCGTTCGCCTACAGTAGAAGTTTTTATATTTAGGTTTCCCTCTGTTCTCTCCTATATAGATATATGAATTTGGAACTCTAAATCCAACATGGTTTGTAGTAGCTCTTTGAAACTTGACAAAATAAAGTAGTTCTCAGTTTTGTCTCTATGGTTTGTTTCCTCTTCAAGTAGCCCTAGGCACAGACAGTGGAAACGCACTTTCATTGAGAGAGTTTGCCAAGCTTCTAAGAAATTACAAGTTTCCGAAATACCAGCAAATATTTTTTCACCCACTGTTGATGATACTTGGTGGTAATGATCAGTACACAGATCCCACTTGTCTCACCAAATTTTGTTCTTCTAGGTTGAAGCGTTCGTCTACAGTAGCAGTTTTTATATTTAGGTTTCTCTCTGTTCTCTCCTATATAGATAGATGAATTTGGAACTCTAAATCCAACATGGATTGTAGTAGCTCTTTGAAACTTGACAAAATAAAGGAGTTCTCAATTTTGTCTCTATGGTTTGTTTCCTCTTCAAGTAGCCCTAGGCGCAGACTGTGGAAAAGCACTTTCATTGAGAGGGGTTGCCAAGCTTCTAAGAAATAACGAGTTTCCGAAATACCAGCAAATATTTTTTCACCCAATCTTGATGATACTTGGTGGTAATGATCAGTAGATAGATCCCACTTGGCTCACCAAACTTTGTTCTTCTAGGTTGAAGCGTTCGTCTACAGTAGCAGTTTTTATATTTAGGTTTCTCTCTGTTCTCTCATATATAGATAGATGAATTTGGAACTCTAAATCCAACATGGATTGTAGTAGCTCTTTGAAACTTGACAAAATAAAGGAGCTCTCAGTTTTGTCTCTATGGTTTGTTTCCTCTTCAAGTAGCCCTAGGCACAGACTGTGGAAGCACTTTCATTGAGATTGGTTGCCAAGCTTCTAAGAAATAACGTGTTTCCAAAATACCAGCAAATATTTTTTCACCCAATCTTGATGATACTTGGTGGAAATGATCAGTAAACAAATCCCACTTGGCTCACCAAATTTTGATCTTCTAGGTTGAAGCGTTCGTCTACAGTAGCAGTTTTTATATTTAGGTTTCTCTCTGTTCTCTCCTATATAGATAGATGAATTTGGAACTTTAAATCCAACATGGATTGTAGTAGCTCTTTGAAACTTGACAAAATAAAGGAGTTCTCAGTTTTGTCTCTATGGTTTGTTTCCTCTTCAAGTAGCCCTAGGCACAGACTGTGGAAAAGCACTTTGACTAAGAGGGGTTGCCAAGCTTCTAAGAAATAACGAGTTTCCGAAATACCAGCAAATATTTTTTCACCCAATCTTGATGATACTTGGTGGGAATGATCAGTACACAGTTCCCACTTGGCTCACCAAATTTTGTTCTTCTAGGTTGAAGCGTTCGTCTACAGTAGCAGTTTTTATATTTAGGTTTCACTCTGTTCTCTCATATATAGATAGATGAATTTGGAACTCTAAATCCAACATGGTTTGTACTAGCTCTTTGAAACTTGACAAAATAAAGGAGTTCTGAGTTTTGTCTCTATTGTTTGTTTCCTCTTCAATTAGCACTAGGCACACACTGTGGAAAAGCACTTTCATTGACAGGGGTTGCCAAGCTTCTAAGAAATAACGAGTTTCTAAATACCAGCAAATATTTTTTCACCCAATCTTGATAATACTTGTTGCTAATGATCAGTACACAAATCCCACTTGGCTAACCAAGTTTTGTTCTTCTAGGTTGAAGCCTTCGTCTACAGTAGCAGTTTTTATATTTAGGTTTCTCTCTGTTCTCTCATATATAGATAGATGAATTTGGAACTATAAATCCAACATGGATTGTAGTAGCTCTTTGAAACTTGACAAAATAAAGGAGTTCTGAGTTTTGTCTCTATGGTTTGTTTCCTCTTCAAGTAGCCCTAGGCACAGACTGTGGAAAAGCACTTTCATTGAGAGGGGTTGCCAAGCTTCTAGGAAATAACGAGTTTCCAAAATACCAGCAAATATTTTTTCACCCAATCTTGATGATACTGGTTGCTAATGATCAGTACACATATCCCACTTGGCTCACCAAATTGTGTTTGTAGGTTGAAGCGTTCATCTACAGTAGCAGTTTTTATATTTAGGTTTCACTCTGTTCTCTCATATATAGATATATGAATTTGGAACTCTAAATCCAACATGGTTTGTAGTAGCTGTTTGAAACTTGACAAAATAAAGGAGTTCTGAGTTTTGTCTCAATGGTTTGTTTCGTATTCAAGTAGCCCTAGGCAGAGACTGTTGAAAAGCACTTTCATTGAGAGGGTTTGCCAAGCTTCTAAGAAATAACGAGTTTCCGAAATACCAGCAAATATTTTTTCACCCAATCTTGATGATACTTGGTGGTAATGATCAGTACACAAATCCCACTTGGCTCACCAAATTTTGTTCTTCTAGGTTGAAGCGTTCATCTACAGTAGCAGTTTTTATATTTAGGTTTCTCTGTGTTCTCTCCTATATAAATAGATGAATTTGGAACTCTAAATCCAACATGGATTGTAGTAGCTCTTTGAAACTTGACAAAATAAAGGAGTTCTCAGTTTTGTCTCTATGGTTTGTGTCCTCTTCAAGTAGCCCTAGGCACAGACTGTGGAAAAGCACTTTCATTGAGAGGGGTTGCCAAGCTTCTAAGAAATAACGAGTTTCCAAAATACCAGCAAATATTTTTTCACCCAATCTTGATGATACTTTGTGGGAATGATCAGTACACAGATCCCACTTGGCTCACCATATTTTGTTCTTCTAGGTTGAAGCGTTCGTCTACAGTAGCAGTTTTTATATTTAGGTTTCAGTCTGTTCTCTCATATATAGATAGATGAATTTGGAACTCTAAATCCAACATGGTTGGTAGTAGCTCTTTGAAACTTGAAAAATAAAGAGTTCTGAGTTTTGTTTCTATGGTTTGTTTCCTCTTCAAGTAGCCCTAGGCACAGACTGTGGAAAACCACTTTCATTGAGAGGGGTTGCCAAGCTTCTAAGAAATAACGAGTTTCCGAAATATCAGCAAATATTTTTTCACCCAATCTTGATGACACTTGGTGGTAATGATCAGTACACAGTACCACGTGGCTCACCAAATTTTGTTCTTCTAGGTTGAAGCGTTCGTCTACAGTAGCCGTTTTTATATTTAGGTTTCACTCTGTTCTCCCATATATAGATATATGAATTTGGAACTCTAAATCCAACATGGTTTGTAGTAGCTGTTTGAAACTTGACAAAATAAAGGAGTTCTGAGTTTTGTCTCAATGGTTTGTTTCGTATTCAAGTAGCCCTAGGCAGAGACTGTTGAAAAGCACTTTCATTGAGAGGGTTTGCCAAGCTTCTAAGAAATAACGAGTTTCCGAAATACCAGCAAATATTTTTTCACCCAATCTTGATGATACTTGGTGGTAATGATCAGTACACAAATCCCACTTGGCTCACCAAATTTTGTTCTTCTAGGTTGAAGCGTTCATCTACAGTAGCAGTTTTTATATTTAGGTTTCTCTGTGTTCTCTCCTATATAAATAGATGAATTTGGAACTCTAAATCCAACATGGATTGTAGTAGCTCTTTGAAACTTGACAAAATAAAGGAGTTCTCAGTTTTGTCTCTATGGTTTGTGTCCTCTTCAAGTAGCCCTAGGCACAGACTGTGGAAAAGCACTTTCATTGAGAGGGGTTGCCAAGCTTCTAAGAAATAACGAGTTTCCAAAATACCAGCAAATATTTTTTCACCCAATCTTGATGATACTTTGTGGGAATGATCAGTACACAGATCCCACTTGGCTCACCATATTTTGTTCTTCTAGGTTGAAGCGTTCGTCTACAGTAGCAGTTTTTATATTTAGGTTTCAGTCTGTTCTCTCATATATAGATAGATGAATTTGGAACTCTAAATCCAACATGGTTGGTAGTAGCTCTTTGAAACTTGAAAAATAAAGAGTTCTGAGTTTTGTTTCTATGGTTTGTTTCCTCTTCAAGTAGCCCTAGGCACAGACTGTGGAAAACCACTTTCATTGAGAGGGGTTGCCAAGCTTCTAAGAAATAACGAGTTTCCGAAATATCAGCAAATATTTTTTCACCCAATCTTGATGACACTTGGTGGTAATGATCAGTACACAGTACCACGTGGCTCACCAAATTTTGTTCTTCTAGGTTGAAGCGTTCGTCTACAGTAGCCGTTTTTATATTTAGGTTTCACTCTGTTCTCCCATATATAGATAGATGAATTTGGAACTCTAAATCCAACATGGTTTGTAGTAGCTCTTTGAAACTTGACAAAATAAAGGAGTTCTGAGTTTTGTCTCTATGGATTGTTTCCTCTTCAATTAGCACTAGGCACACACTGTGGAAAAGCACTTTCATTGAGAGAGTTTGCCAAGCTTCTAAGAAATAACGAGTTTCCGTAGTACCAGCAAATATTTTTTAACCCAATCTTGATGATACTTGTTGCTAATGATCAGTACAGAAATCCCACTTGGCTCACCAAATTGTGTTCTGCTAGGTTCAAGCGTTCGCCTACAGTAGCAGTTTTTATATTTAGGTTTCCCTCTGTTCTCTCCTATATAGATATATGAATTTGGAACTCTAAATCCAACATGGTTTGTAGTAGCCCTTTGAAACTTGGCAAAATAAAGGAGTTCTCAGTTTTGTCTCTATGGTTTGTTTCCTCTTCAAGTAGCCCTAGGCACAGACTGTGGAAAACCACTTTCATTGAGAGGGGTTGCCAATCTTCTAAGAAATAACGAGTTTCCGAAATATCAGCAAATATTTTTTCACCCAATCTTGATAATACTTGGTGGTAATGATCAGTACACAGTACCCACTTGGCTCACCAAATTTTGTTCTTCTAGGTTGAAGCGTTCGTCTACAGTAGCCGTTTTTATATTTAGGTTTCACTCTGTTCTCTCATATATAGATAGATGAATTTGGAACTCTAAATCCAACATGGTTTGTAGTAGCTCTTAGAAACTTGACAAAATAAAGGAGTTCTCAGTTTTGTCTCTATGGTTTGTTTCCTCTTCAAATAGCCCTAGGTACAGACGGTGGAAAAGCAATTTCATTGAGAGGGGTTGCCAAGCTTCTAAGAAATAACGAGTTTCCAAAATACCAGCAAATATTTTTTCACCCAATCTTGATGATACTTGGTGGTAATGATCAGTACACAGATCCCACTTGGCTCACCAAATTTTGTTCTTCTAGGTTGAAGCGTTCGTCTACAGTAGCAGTTTTTATATTTAGGTTTCACTCTGTTCTCTCATATATAGATAGATGAATTTGGAACTCTAAATCCAACATGGTTTGTAGTAGCTCTTTGAAACTTGACAAAATAAAGGAGTTCTGAGTTTTTTTCTCTATGGTCTGTTTCCTCTTCAAGTAGCCTTAGGCGCAGACTCTGGAAAAGCACTTTCATTGAGAGGGGTTGCCAAGCTTCTAAGAAATAACGAGTTTCCCAAGTACCAGCAAATATTTTTTCACCCAATCTTGATGATACTGGTTGCTAATGATCAGTACACAAATCCCACTTGGCTCACCAAATTGTGATCTTCTAGGTTGAAGCGTTCGCCTACAGTAGAAGTTTTTATATTTAGGTTTCCCTCTGTTCTCTCCTATATAGATATATGAATTTGTAACTCTAAATCCAACATGGTTTGTAGTAGCTCTTTGAAACTTGACAAAATAAAGGAGTTCTCTGTTTTGTCTCTATGGTTTGTTTCCTCTTCAAGTAGCCCTAGGCACAGACTGTGGAAAAGCACTTTCATTGAGAGAGTTTGCCAAGCTTCTAAGAAATTACAAGTTTCCGAAATACCAGCAAATATTTTTTCACCCAATCTTGATGATACTTGGTGGTAATGATCAGTACACAGATCCCCCTTGGATCATCAAATTTTGTTCTTCTAGGATGAAGCGTTCGTCTACAGTAGCAGTTTTTATATTTAGGTTTCTCTCTGTTCTCTCCTATATAGATAGATGAATTTGGAACTCTAAATCCAACATGGATTGTAGTAGCTCTTTGAAACTTGACAAAATAAAGGAGTTCTCAGTTTTGTCTCTATGGTTTGTTTCCTCTTGAAGTAGCCCTAGGCACAGACTGTGGAAAAGCACTTTCATTGAGAGGGGTTGCCAAGCTTCTAAGAAATAACGAGTTTCCGAAATACCAGCAAATATTTTTTCACCCAATCTTGATGATACTTGGTGGTAATGATCAGTACCCAGATCCCACTTGGCTCACCAAATTTTGTTCTTCTAGGTTGAAGCGTTCATCTACAGTAGCAGTTTTTATATTTAGGTTTCCCTCTGTTCTCTCCTATATAGATATATGAATTTGTAACTCTAAATCCAACATGGTTTGTAGTAGCTCTTTGAAACTTGACAAAATAAAGGAGTTCTCAGTTTTGTCTCTATGGATTGTTTCCTCTTCAAGTAGCCCTAGGCACAGCCTGTGGAAAAGCACTTTCATTGAGAGAGTTTGCCAAGCTTCTAAGAAATTACAAGTTTCCGAAATACCAGCAAATATTTTTTCACCCAATCTTGATGATACTTGGTGGTAATGATCAGTACACAAATCCCACTTGGCTCACCAATTTTTGTTCTTCTAGGTTGAAGCGTTCGTCTACAGTAGCAGTTTTTATATTTAGGTTTCTCTCTGTTCTCTCCTATATAGATAGATGAATTTGGAACTCTAAATCCAACATGGATTGTAGTAGCTCTTTGAAACTTGACAAAATAAAGGAGTTCTCAGTTTTGTCTCTATGGTTTGTTTCCTCTTCAAGTAGCCCTAGGCACAGACTGTGGAAAAGACTTTCATTGAGAGGGGTTGCCAAGCTTCTAAGAAATAACGAGTTTCCGAAAAACCAGCAAATATTTTTTCACCCAATCTTGATGATACTTGGTGGTAATGATCAGTACACAGATCCCACTTGGCTCACCAAATTTTGTTCTTCTAGGTTGAAGCGTTCGTCTACAGTAGCAGTTTTTATATTTAGGTTTCTCTCTGTTCTTTCCTATATAGATAGATGAATTTGGAACTCTAAATCCAACAGGGATTGTAGTAGCTCTTTGAAACGTGACAAAATAAAGGAGTTCTGAGTTTTGTCTCTATGGTTTGTTTCCTCTTCAAGTAGCCCTAGGCGCAGACTCTGGAAAAGCACTTTCATTGAGAGGGGTTGCCAAGCTTCTAAGAAATAACGAGTTTCCGAAGTACCAGCAAATATTTTTTCACCCAATCTTGATGATACTGGTTGCTAATGATCAGTACACAAATCCCACTTGGCTCACCAAATTGTGTTCTTCTAGGTTGAAGCATTCGCCTACAGTAGAAGTTTTTATATTTAGGTTTCCCTCTGTTCTCTCCTATATAGATATATGAATTTGGAACTCTAAATCCAACATGGTTTGTAGTAGCTCTTTGAAACTTGACAAAATAAAGGAGTTCTCTGTTTTGTCTCTATGGTTTGTTTCCTCTTCAAGTAGCCCTAGGCACAGACTGTGGAAAAGCACTTTCATTGAGAGGGGCTGCCAAGCTTCTAAGATATAACGAGTTTCCGAAATACCAGCAAATATTTTTTCACCCAATCTTGATGATACTTGGTGGTAATGATCAGTACACAAATCCCACTTGGCTCACCAAATTTTGTTCTTCTAGGTTGAAGCGTTCATCTACAGTAGCAGTTTTTATATTTAGGTTTCTCTGTGTTCTCTCCTATATAAATAGATGAATTTGGAACTCTAAATCCAACATGGATTGTAGTAGCTCTTTGAAACTTGACAAAATAAAGGAGTTCTCAGTTTTGTCTCTATGGTTTGTGTCCTCTTCAAGTAGCCCTAGGCACAGACTGTGGAAAAGCACTTTCATTGAGAGGGGTTGCCAAGCTTCTAAGAAATAACGAGTTTCCGAAATACCAGCAAATATATTTTCACCCAATCTTGATGATACTTTGTGGGAATGATCAGTACACAGATCCCACTTGGCTCACCATATTTTGTTCTTCTAGGTTGAAGCGTTCGTCTACAGTAGCAGTTTTTATATTTAGGTTTCAGTCTGTTCTCTCATATATAGATAGATGAATTTGGAACTCTAAATCCAACATGGTTGGTAGTAGCTCTTTGAAACTTGAAAAATAAAGAGTTCTGAGTTTTGTTTCTATGGTTTGTTTCCTCTTCAAGTAGCCCTAGGCACAGACTGTGGAAAACCACTACATTGAGAGGGGTTGCCAAGCTTCTAAGAAATAACGAGTTTCCGAAATATCAGCAAATATTTTTTCACCCAATCTTGATGACACTTGGTGGTAATGATCAGTACACAGTACCACGTGGCTCACCAAATTTTGTTCTTCTAGGTTGAAGCGTTCGTCTACAGTAGCCGTTTTTATATTTAGGTTTCACTCTGTTCTCCCATATATAGATAGATGAATTTGGAACTCTAAATCCAACATGGTTTGTAGTAGCTCTTTGAAACTTGACAAAATAAAGGAGTTCTGAGTTTTGTCTCTATGGATTGTTTCCTCTTCAATTAGCACTAGGCACACACTGTGGAAAAGCACTTTCATTGAGAGAGTTTGCCAAGCTTCTAAGAAATAACGAGTTTCCGTAGTACCAGCAAATATTTTTTAACCCAATCTTGATGATACTTGTTGCTAATGATCAGTACAGAAATCCCACTTGGCTCACCAAATTGTGTTCTGCTAGGTTCAAGCGTTCGCCTACAGTAGCATTTTTTATATTTAGGTTTCCCTCTGTTCTCTCCTATATAGATATATGAATTTGGAACTCTAAATCCAACATGGTTTGTAGTAGCCCTTTGAAACTTGGCAAAATAAAGGAGTTCTCAGTTTTGTCTCTATGGTTTGTTTCCTCTTCAAGTAGCCCTAGGCACAGACTGTGGAAAACCACTTTCATTGAGAGGGGTTGCCAATCTTCTAAGAAATAACGAGTTTCCGAAATATCAGCAAATATTTTTTCACCCAATCTTGATAATACTTGGTGGTAATGATCAGTACACAGTACCCACTTGGCTCACCAAATTTTGTTCTTCTAGGTTGAAGCGTTCGTCTACAGTAGCCGTTTTTATATTTAGGTTTCACTCTGTTCTCTCATATATAGATAGATGAATTTGGAACTCTAAATCCAACATGGTTTGTAGTAGCTCTTTGAAACTTGACAAAATAAAGGAGTTCTCAGTTTTGTCTCTATGGTTTGTTTCCTCTTCAAGTAGCCCTAGGCACAGCCTGTGGAAAAGCACTTTCATTGAGAGAGTTTGCCAAGCTTCTAAGAAATTACAAGTTTCCGAAATACCAGCAAATATTTTTTCACCCAATCTTGATGATACTTGGTGGTAAAGATCAGTACACAAATCCCACTTGGCTCACCAATTTTTGTTCTTCTAGGTTGAAGCGTTCGTCTACAGTAGCAGTTTTTATATTTAGGTTTCTCTCTGTTCTCTCCTATATAGATAGATGAATTTGGAACTCTAAATCCAACATGGATTGTAGTAGCTCTTTGAAACTTGACAAAATAAAGGAGTTCTCAGTTTTGTCTCTATGGTTTGTTTCCTCTTCAAGTAGCCCTAGGCACAGACTGTGGAAAAGCACTTTCATTGAGAGGGGTTGCCAAGCTTCTAAGAAATAACGAGTTTCCGAAAAACCAGCAAATATTTTTTCACCCAATCTTGATGATACTTGGTGGTAATGATCAGTACACAGATCCCACTTGGCTCACCAAATTTTGTTCTTCTAGGTTGAAGCGTTCATCTACAGTAGCAGTTTTTATATTTAGGTTTCTCTCTGTTCTCTCCTATATAGATAGATGAATTTGGAACTCTAAATCCAACAGGGATTGTAGTAGCTCTTTGAAACGTGACAAAATAAAGGAGTTCTGAGTTTTGTCTCTATGGTTTGTTTCCTCTTCAAGTAGCCCTAGGCGCAGACTCTGGAAAAGCACTTTCATTGAGAGGGGTTGCCAAGCTTCTAAGAAATAACGAGTTTCCGAAGTACCAGCAAATATTTTTTCACCCAATCTTGATGATACTTGGTGGTAATGATCAGTACACAAATCCCACTTGGCTCACCAAATTTTGTTCGTCTAGGTTGAAGCGTTCATCTACAGTAGCAGTTTTTATATTTAGGTTTCTCTCTGTTCTCTCCTATATAGATAGATGAATTTGGAACTCTAAATCCAACATGGTTTGTAGTAGCTCTTTGAAACTTGACAAAATAAAGAGTTCTGAGTTTTGTCTCTATGGTTTGTTTCCTCTTCAATTAGCCCTAGGCACAGACTGTGGAAAACCACTTTCATTGAGGGGGTTGCCAAGCTTCTAAGAAATAACGAGTTTCCGAAATATCAGCAAATATTTTTTCACCCAATCTTGATGATACTGGTTCTAATGATCAGTACACAAATCCCACTTGGCTCACCAAATTTTGTTCTTCTAGGTTGAAGCGTTCGTCTACAGTAGCCGTTTTTATATTTAGGTTTCACTCTGTTCTCTCATATATAGATAGATGAATTTGGAACTCTAAATCCAACATGGTTTGTAGTAGCTCTTTGAAACTTGACAAAATAAAGGAGTTCTGAGTTTTGTCTCTATGGTTTGTTTCCTCTTCAAGTAGCCCTAGGCGCAGACTGTGGAAAAGCACTTTCATTGAGAGGGGTTGCCCAGCTTCTAAGAAATAACGAGTTTCCGAAGTACCAGCAAATATTTTTTCACCCAATCTTGATGATACTTGGTGGTAATGATCAGTACACAGATCCCACTTGGCTCACCAAATTTTGTTCTTCTCGGTTGAAGCGTTCGTCTACAGTAGCAGTTTTTATATTTAGGTTTCCCTCTGTTCTCTCCTATATAGATATATGAATTTGGAACTCTAAATCCAACATTGTTTGTAGTAGCTCTTTGAAACTTGACAAAATAAAGGAGTTCTGAGTTTTGTCTCTATGGTTTGTTTCCTCTTCAAGTCGCCCTAGGCACAGACTGTGGAAAAGCACTTTCAATGAGAGGGGTTGCCAAGCTTCTAAGAAATAACGAGTTTCCGAAGTACCAGCAAATATTTTTTCACCCAATCTTGATGATTCTGGTTGCAATTGATCAGTACACAAATCCCACTTGGCTCACCAATTTGTGTTCTTCTAGGTTGAAGCGTTCGCCTACAGTAGAAGTTTTTATATTTAGGTTTAGCTCTGTTCTCTCCTATATAGATACATGAATTTGGAACTCTAAATCCAGCATGGTTTGTAGTAGCTCTTTGAAACTTGACAAAATAAAGGAGTTCTCAGTTTTGTCTCTATGGTTTGTTTCCTCTTCAAATAGCCCTAGGCACAGACTGTGGAAAAGCAATTTCATTGAGAGGGGTTGCCTAGCTTCTAAGAAATAACGAGTTTCCAAAATACCAGCAAATATTTTTTCACCCAATCTTGATGATACATGGTGGTAATGATCACTACACAGATCCCACTTGGCTCACCAAATTTTGTTCTTCTAGGCTGAAGCGTTCATCTACAGTAGCAGTTTTTATATTTAGTTTTCACTCTGTTCTCTCATATATAGATAGATGAATTTGGAACTCTAAATCCAACATGGTTTGTAGTAGCTCTTTGAAACTTGACAAAATAAAGGAGTTCTGAGTTTTGTCTCCATGGTTTGTTTCCTCTTCAAGAGGCCTAGGCACAGACTGTGGAAAAGCACTTTAATTGAGAGGGGTTGCCAAGCTTCTAAGAAATAACGAGTTTCCAAAATACCAGCAAATATTTTTTCACCCAATCTTGATGATACATGTTGCTAATGATCAGTACACAGATCCCACTTGGCTCACCAAATTTTGTTCTTCTAGGTTGAAGCGTTCGTCTACAGTAGCAGTTTTTATATTTAGGTTTCACTCTGTTCTCTCATATATAGATAGATGAATTTGGAACTCTAAATCCAACATGGTTTGTAGTAGCTCTTTGAAACTTGACAAAATAAAGGAGTTCTGAGTTTTGTCTCTATGGTTTGTTTCCTCTTCAAGTAGTCCTAGGCATAGACTGTGGAAAACCACTTTCATTGAGAGGCGTTGCCAAGCTTCTAAGAAATAACGAATTTCTGAAATACCAGCAAATATTTTTTCACCCAATCTTGATGATACTTGGTGGTAATGATCAGCACACAGATCCCACTTGGCTCACCAAATTTTGTTCTTCTAGGTTGAAGCGTTCGTCTACAGTAGTCGTTTTTATATTTAGGTTTCTCTCTGTTCTCTCCTATATAGATAGATGAATTTGGAACTCTAAATCCAACATGGTTTGTACTAGCTCTTTGAAACTTGACAAAATAAAGAGTTCTGAGTTTTGTCTCTATGGTTTGTTTCCTCTTCAATTAGCCCTAGGCACAGACTGTGGAAAACCACTTTCATTGAGGGGGTTGCCAAGCTTCTAAGAAATAACAAGTTTCCGAAATATCAGCAAATATTTTTTCACCCAATCTTGATGATACTGGTTCTAATGATCAGTACACAAATCCCACTTGGCTCACCAAATTTTGTTCTTCTAGGTTGAAGCGTTCGTCTACAGTAGCCGTTTTTATATTTAGGTTTCACTCTGTTCTCTCATATATAGATAGATGAATTGGGAACTCTAAATCCAACATGGTTTGTAGTAGCTCTTTGAAACTTGACAAAATAAAGGAGTTCTGAGTTTTGTCTCTATGGTTTGTTTCCTCTTCAAGTAGCCCTAGGCGCAGACTGTGGAAAAGCACTTTCATTGAGAGGGGTTGCCCAGCTTCTAAGAAATAACGAGTTTCCGAAGTACCAGCAAATATTTTTTCACCCAATCTTGATGATACTGGTTGCTAATGATCAGTACACAAATCCCACTTGGCTCACCAAATTGTTTTCTTCTAGGTTGAAGCGTTCGTCTACAGTAGCAGTTTTTATATTTAGGTTTCCCTCTGTTCTCTCCTATATAGATATATGAATTTGGAACTCTAAATCCAACATGGTTTGTAGTAGCTCTTTGAAACTTGACAAAATAAAGGAGTTCTCTGTTTTGTCTCTATGGTTTGTTTCCTCTTCAAGTAGCCCTAGGCACAGACTGTGGAAAAGCACTTTCATTGAGAGAGTTTGCCAAGCTTCTAAGAATTTACAAGTTTCCGAAATACCAGCAAATATTTTTTCACCCAATCTTGATGATACTTGGTGGTAATGATCAGTACACAGATCCCACTTGGATCACCAAATTTTGTTCTTCTAGGTTGAAGCGTTCGTCTACAGTAGCAGTTTTTATATTTAGGTTTCTCTCTGTTCTCTCCTATATAGATAGATGAATTTGGAACTCTAAATCCATCATGGATTGTAGTAGCTCTTTGAAACTTGACAAAATAAAGGAGTTCTCAGTTTTGTCTCTATGGTTTGTTTCCTCTTCAAGTAGCCCTAGGCGCAGACTCTGGAAAAGCACTTTCATTGAGAGGGGTTGCCAATCTTCTAAGAAATAACGAGTTTCCCAAGTAACAGCAAATATTTTTTCACCCAATCTTGATGATACTGGTTGCTAATGATCAGTACACAAATCCCACTTGGCTCACCAAATTGTGTTCTTCTAGGTTGAAGCGTTCGCCTAGAGTAGAAGTTTATATATTTAGGTTTCCCTCTGTCCTCTCCTATATAGATATATGAATTTGTAACTCTAAATCCAACATGGTTTGAAGTAGCTCTTTGAAACTTGACAAAATAAAGGAGTTCTCAGTTTTGTCTCTATGGTTTGTTTCCTCTTCAAGTAGCCCTAGGCACAGACTGTGGAAAAGCACTTTCATTGAGAGAGTTTGCCAAGCTTCTAAGAAATTACAAGTTTCCGAAATACCAGCAAATATTTTTTCACCCAATATTGATGATACTTGGTGGTAATGATCAGTACACAAATCCCACTTGGATCACCAAATTTTGTTCTTCTAGGTTGAAGCGTTCGTCTACAGTAGCAGTTTTTATATTTAGGTTTCTCTCTGTTCTCTCCTATATAGATAGATGAATTTTGAACTCTAAATCCAACATGGATTGCAGTAGCTCTTTGAAACTTGACAAAATAAAGGAGTTCTCAGTTTTGTCTCTATGGTTTGTTTCCTCTTCAAGTAGCCCTAGGCACAGACTGTGGAAAAGCACTTTCATTGAGAGGGGTTGCCAAGCTTCTAAGAAATAACGAGTTTCCGAAATACCAGCAAATATTTTTTCACCCAATCTTGATGGTACTTGGTGGTAATGATCAGTACACAGATCCCACTTGGCTCACCAAATTTTGTTCTTCTAGGTTGAAGCGTTCGTCTACAGTAGCAGTTTTTATATTTAGGTTTCTCTCTGTTCTCTCCTATATAGATAGATGAATTTGGAACTCTAAATCCAACATGGATTGTAGTAGCTCTTTGAAACTTGACAAAATAAAGGAGTTCTCAGTTTTGTCTCTATGGTTTGTTTCCTCTTCAAGTAGCCCTAGGCGCAGACTCTGGAAAAGCACTTTCATTGAGAGGGTTTGCCAAGCTTCTAAGAAATAACGAGTTTCCGAAGTACCAGCAAATATTTTTTCACCCAATCTTGATGATACTGCTTGCTAATGATCAGTACACAAATCCCACTTGGCTCACCAAATTGTGTTCTTCTAGATTGAAGCGTTCGCCTACAGTAGAAGTTTTTATATTTAGGTTTCCCTCTGTTCTCTCCTATATAGATATATGAATTTGTAACTATAATCCAACATGGTTTATAGTAGCTCTTTGAAACTTGACAAAATAAAGGAGTTCTCAGTTTTGTCTCTATGGTTTGTTTCTTCTTCAAGTAGCCCTAGGCACAGACTGTGGAAAAGCACTTTCATTGAGAGAGTTTGCCAAGCTTCTAAGAAATTACAAGTTTCCGAATTACCAGCAAATATTTTTTCACCCAATCTTGATGATACTTGGTGGTAATGATCAGTACACAAATCCCACTTGGATCACCAAATTTTGTTCTTCTAGGTTGAAGCGTTCGTCTACAGTAGCAGTTTTTATATTTAGGTTTCTCTCTGTTCTCTCCTATATAGATAGATGAATTTGGAACTCTAAATCCAACATGGATTGTAGTAGCTCTTTGAAACTTGACAACATAAAGGAGTTCTCAGTTTTGTCTCTATGGTTTGTTTCCTCTTCAAGTAACCCTAGGCACAGACTGTGGAAAACCACTTTCATTGAGAGGGGTTGCCAAGCTTCTAAGAAATAACGAGTTTCCGAAATACCAGCAAATATTTTTTCACCCAATCTTGATGATACTTGGTGGTAATGATCAGTACACAGATCCCACTTGGCTCACCAAATTATGTTCTTCTAGGTTGAAGCGTTTGTCTACAGTAGCCGTTTTTATATTTAGGTTTCACTCTGTTCTCTCATATATAGATAGATGAATTTGGAACTCTAATTCCAACATGGTTTGTAGTAGCTCTTTGTAACTTGACAAAATAAAGGAGTTCTGAGTTTTGTCTCTATGTTTTGTTTCCTCTTAAAGTAGCCCTAGGCACAGTCTGTGGAAAAGCACTTTCATTGAGAGGGGTTGCCAAGCTTCTAAGAAATAACGAGTTTCCCAAGTACCAGCAAATATTTTTTCACCCAATCTTGATGATACTGGTTGCTAATGATCAGTACACAAACCCCACTTGGCTCACCAAATTGTGTTCTTCTAGGTTGAAGCGTTCGCCTACAGTAGAAGATTTTATATTTAGGTATCCTCTGTTCTCTCCTATATAGGTATATGAATTTGGAACTCTAAATCCAACATGGTTTGTAGTAGCTCTTTGAAACTTGACAAAATAAAGGAGTTCTCAGTTTTGTCTCTATGGTTTGTTTCCTCTTCAAGTAGCCCTAGGCAAAGACTGTGGAAAAGCACTTTCATTGAGAGAGTTTGCCAAGCTTCTAAGAAATTACAAGTTTCCGAAATACCAGCAAATATTTTTTCACCCAATCTTGATGATACTGGGTGTTAATGATCAGTACACAGATCCCACTTGGCTCACCAAATTTTGTTCTTCTAGGTTGAAGCGTTCGTCTACAGTATCAGTTTTTATATTTAGGTTTCACTCTGTTCTCTCATGTAGAGATAGATGAATTTGGAACTCTAAATCCAACATGGTTTGTAGTAGCTCTTTGAAACTTGACAAAATAAAGGAGTTCTGAGTTTTGTCTCTATGGTTTGTTTCCTCTTCAAGAGGCCTAGGCACAGACTGTGGAAAGCATTTTCATTGAGAGAGTTTGCCAAGCTTCTAAGAAATAACGAGTTTCCAAAATACCAGCAAATATTTTTTCACCCAATCTTGATGATACATGTTGCTAATGAGCAGTACACAAATCCCACTTGGCTCACCAAATTTTGCTCTTCTAGGTTGAAGCGTTCGTCTACAGTAGCAGTTTTTATATTTAGGTTTCACTCTGTTCTCTCATATATAGATAAATGAATTTGGAACTCTAAATCCAACATGGTTTGTAGTAGCTCTTTGAAACTTGACAAAATAAAGGAGTTCTGAGTTTTGTCTCTATGGTTTGTTTCCTCTTCAAGTAGTCCTAGGCATAGACTGTGGAAAACCACTTTCATTGAGAGGCGTTGCCAAGCTTCTAAGAAATAACGAATTTCTGAAATACCAGCAAATATTTTTTCACCCAATCTTGATGATACTTGGTGGTAATGATCAGCACACAGATCCCACTTGGCTCAACAAATTTTGTTCTTCTAGGTTGAAGCGTTCGTCTACAGTAGTCGTTTTTATATTTAGGTATCACTCTGTTCTCTCATATATAGATAGATGAATTTGGAACTCTAAATCCAACATGGTTTGTAGTAGCTCCTTGAAACTTGACAAAATAAAGGAGTTCTGAGTTTTTTTCTCTATGGTTTGTTTCCTCCTCAAGTAGCCCTAGGCGCAGACTTTGGAAAAGCACTTTCATTGAGAGGGGTTGCCAAGCTTCTAAGAAATAACGAGTTTCCCAAGTACCAGCAAATATTTTTTCACCCAATCTTGATGATACTGGTTGCTAATGATCAGTACACAAATCCCACTTGGCTCACCAAATTGTTTTCTTCTAGGTTGAAGCGTTCGCCTACAGTAGAAGTTTTTATATTTAGGTTTCCCTCTGTTCTCTCCTATATAGATATATGAATTTGTAACTCTAAATCCAACATGGTTTGTAGTAGCTCTTTGAAACTTGACAAAATAAAGGAGTTCTCTGTTTTGTCTCTATGGTTTGTTTCCTCTTCAAGTAGCCCTAGGCACAGACTGTGGAAAAGCACTTTCATTGAGAGATTTTGCCAAGCTTCTAAGAATTTACAAGTTTCCGAAATACCAGCAAATATTTTTTCACCCAATCTTGATGATACTTGGTGGTAATGATCAGTACACAGATCCCACTTGGATCACCAAATTTTGTTCTTCTAGGTTGAAGCGTTCGTCTACAGTAGCAGTTTTTATATTTAGGTTTCTCTCTGTTCTCTCCTATATAGATAGATGAATTTGGAACTCTAAATCCAACATGGATTGTAGTAGCTCTTTGAAACTTGACAAAATAACGGAGTTCTCATTTTTGTCTCTATGGTTTGTTTCCTCTTCAAGTAGCCCTAGGCGCAGACTCTGGAAAAGCACTTTCATTGAGAGGGGTTGCCAAGCTTCTAAGAAATAACGAGTTTCCCAATTAACAGCAAATATTTTTTCACCCAATCTTGATGATACTGGTTGCTAATGATCAGTACACAAATCCCACTTGGCTCACCAAATTGTGTTCTTCTAGGTTGAAGCGTTCGCCTAGAGTAGAAGTTTATATATTTAGGTTTCCCTCTGTCCTCTCCTATATAGATATATGAATTTGTAACTCTAAATCCAACATGGTTTGAAGTAGCTCTTTGAAACTTGACAAAATAAAGGAGTTCTCAGTTTTGTCTCTATGGTTTGTTTCCTCTTCAAGTAGCCCTAGGCACAGACTGTGGAAAAGCACTTTCATTGAGAGAGTTTGCCAAGCTTCTAAGAAATTACAAGTTTCCGAAATACCAGCAAATATTTTTTCACCCAATCTTGATGATACTTGGTGGTAATGATCAGTACACAAATCCCACTTGGATCACCAAATTGTTTTCTTCTAGGTTGAAGCGTTCGTCTACAGTAGCAGTTTTTATATTTAGGTTTCTCTCTGTTCTCTCCTATATAGATAGATGAATTTGGAACTCTAAATCCAACATGGATTGCAGTAGCTCTTTGAAACTTGACAAAATAAAGGAGTTCTCAGTTTTGTCTCTATGGTTTGTTTCCTCTTCAAGTAGCCCTAGGCACAGACTGTGGAAAAGCACTTTCATTGAGAGGGGTTGCCAAGCTTCTAAGAAATAACGAGTTTCCGAAATACCAGCAAATATTTTTTCACCCAATCTTGATGATACTTGGTGGTAATGATCAGTACACAGATCCCACTTGGCTCACCAAATTTTGTTGTTCTAGGTTGAAGCGTTCGTCTACAGTAGCAGTTTTCATATTTAGGTTTCTCTCTGTTCTCTCCTATATAGATAGATGAATTTGGAACTCTAAATCCAACATGGATTGTAGTAGCTCTTTGAAACTTGACAAAATAAAGGAGTTCTCAGTTTTGTCTCTATGGTTTGTTTCCTCTTCAAGTAGCCCTAGGCGCAGACTCTGGAAAAGCACTTTCATTGAGACGGGTTGCCAAGCTTCTAAGAAATAACGAGTTTCCGAAGTATCAGCAAATATTTTTTCACCCAATCTTGATGATACTGGTTGCTAATGATCAGTACACAAATCCCACTTGGCTCACCAAATTGTGTTCTTCTAGGTTGAAGCGTTCGCCTACAGTAGAAGTTTTTATATTTAGGTTTCCCTCTGTTCTCTCCTATATAGATATATGAATTTGTAACTCTAAATCCAACATGGTTTATAGTAGCTCTTTGAAACTTGACAAAATAAAGGAGTTCTCAGTTTTGTCTCTATGGTTTGTTTCCTCTTCAAGTAGCCCTAGGCACAGACTGTGGAAAAGCACTTTCATTGAGAGAGTTTGCCAAGCTTCTAAGAAATTACAAGTTTCCGAATTACCAGCAAATATTTTTTCACCCAATCTTGATGATACTTGGTGGTAATGATCAGTACACAAATCCCACTTGGCTCACCAAATTTTGTTCTTCTAGGTTGAAGCGTTCCTCTACAGTAGCAGTTTTTATATTTAGGTTTCTCTCTGTTCTCTCCTATATAGATAGATGAATTTGGAACTCTAAATCCAACATGGATTGTAGTAGCTTTTTGAAACTTGACAACATAAAGGAGTTCTCAGTTTTGTCTCTATGGTTTGTTTCCTCTTCAAGTAGCCCTAGGCACAGACTGTGGAAAACCACTTTCATTGAGATGGGTTGCCAAGCTTCTAAGAAATAACGAGTTTCCATAATACCAGCAAATATTTTTTCACCCAATCTTTATGATACTTCGTGGAAATGATCAGTACACAAATCCCACTTGGCTCACCAAATTTTGTTCGTCTAGGTTGAAGCGTTCGTCTACAGTAGCAGTTTTTATATTTAGGTTTCTCTCTGTTCTCTCTTATATAGATAGATGAATTTGGAACTTTAAATCCAACATGGATTGTAGTAGCTCTTTGAAACTTGACAACATAAAGGAGTTCTCAGTTTTGTCTCTATGGTTTGTTTCCTCTTCAAGTAACCCTAGGCACAGACTGTGGAAAACCACTTTCATTGAGAGGGGTTGCCAAGCTTCTAAGAAATAACGAGTTTTCGAAATACCAGCAAATATTTTTTCACCCAATCTTGATGATACTTGGTGGTAATGATCAGTACACAGATCCCACTTGGCTCACCAAATTATGTTCTTCTAGGTTGAAGCGTTTGTCTACAGTAGCCGTTTTTATATTTAGGTTTCACTCTGTTCTCTCATATATAGATAGATGAATTTGGAACTCTAAATCCAACATGGTTTGTAGTAGCTCTTTGTAACTTGACAAAATAAAGGAGTTCTGAGTTTTGTCTCTATGTTTTGTTTCCTCTTCAAGTGGCCCTAGGCGC
This sequence comes from Callospermophilus lateralis, assembly GCF_048772815.1. Taxonomy (NCBI): domain Eukaryota; kingdom Metazoa; phylum Chordata; class Mammalia; order Rodentia; family Sciuridae; genus Callospermophilus; species Callospermophilus lateralis. The sequence goes on from NW_027513898.1 coordinate 107,270, forward strand.
AGACTGTGGAAAAGCACTTTCATTGAGAGGGGTTGCCAAGCTTCTAAGAAATAACGAGTTTCCCAAGTACCAGCAAATATTTTTTCACCCAATCTTGATGATACTGGTTGCTAATGATCAGTACACAAACCCCACTTGGCTCACCAAATTGTGTTCTTCTAGGTTGAAGCGTTCGCCTACAGTAGAAGATTTTATATTTAGGTATCCTCTGTTCCGTCCTATATAGATATATGAATTTGGAACTCTAAATCCAACATGGTTTGTAGTAGCTCTTTGAAACTTGACAAAATAAAGGAGTTCTCAGTTTTGTCTCTATGGTTTGTTTCCTCTTCAAGTAGCCCTAAGCAAAGACTGTGGAAAAGCACTTTCATTGAGAGAGTTTGCCAAGCTTCTAAGAAATTACAAGTTTCCGAAATACCAGCAAATATTTTTTCACCCAATCTTGATGATACTGGGTGTTAATGATCAGTACACAGATCCCACTTGGCTCACCAAATTTTGTTCTTCTAGGTTGAAGCGTTCGTCTACAGTATCAGTTTTTATATTTAGGTTTCACTCTGTTCTCTCATGTAGAGATAGATGAATTTGGAACTCTAAATCCAACATGGTTTGTAGTAGCTCTTTGAAACTTGACAAAATAAAGGAGTTCTGAGTTTTGTCTCTATGGTTTGTTTCCTCTTCAAGAGGCCTAGGCACAGACTGTGGAAAGCACTTTCATTGAGAGAGTTTGCCAATCTTCTAAGAAATTACAAGTTTCCGAAATACCAGCAAATATTTTTTTCACCCAATCTTGATGATACTTGGTGGTAATGATCAGTACACAAATCCCACTTGGCTCACCAAATTTTGTTCTTCTAGGTTGAAGCGTTCGTCTACAGTAGCAGTTTTTATATTTAGGTTTCTCTCTGTTCTCTCCTATATAGATAGATGAATTTGGAACTCTAAATCCAACATGGATTGTAGTAGCTCTTTGAAACTTGACAAAATAAAGGAGTTCTCAGTTTTGTCTCTATGGATTGTTTCCTCTTCAAGTAGCCCCAGGCACAGACTGTGGTAAAGCACTTTCATTGAGAGGGGTTGCCAAGCTTCTAAGAAATAACGAGTTTCCGAAGTACCAGCAAATATTTTTTCACCCAATCTTGATGATACTGGTTGCTAATGATCAGTACACAGATCCCACTTGGCTCACCAAATTTTGTTCTTCTAGGTTGAAGCGTTCGTCTACAGTAGCAGTTTTTATATTTAGGTTTCACTCTGTTCTCTCATATATAGACAGATGAATTTGGAACTCTAAATCCAACATGGTTTGTAGTAGCTCTTTGAAACTCGACAAAATAAAGAGTTCTGAGTTTTGTCTCTATGGTTTGTTTCCTCTTCAAGTAGCCCTAGGCACAGACTGTGGAAAAGCACTTTCATTGAGAGGGGTTGCCAAGCTTCTAAGAAATAACGAGTTTCCGAAGTACGAGCAAATATTTTTCCACCCAATCTTGATGATACTGGTTGCTAATGATCAGTACACAAATCCCACTTGGCTCACCAAATTGTGTTCTTCTAGGTTGAAGCGTTCGCCTACAGTAGAAGTTTTTATATTTAGGTTTCCCTCTGTTCTCTCCTATATAGATATATGAATTTGGAACTCTAAATCCAACATGGTTTGTAGTAGCTCTTTGAAACTTGACAAAATAAAGGAGTTCTCAGTTTTGTCTCTATGGTTTGTTTCCTCTTCAAGTAGCCCTGGGCACAGACTGTGGAAAAGCACTTTCATTGAGAGAGTTTGCCAAGCTTCTAAGAAAATAGAAGTTTCCGAAATACCAGCAAATATTTTTTCACCCAATCTTGATGATACTTGGTGGTAATGATCAGTACACAAATCCCACTTGGCTCACCAAATTTTGTTTTTCTAGGTTGATGCGTTCGTCTACAGTAGCAGTTTTTATATTTAGGTTTCACTCTGTTCTCTCATATATAGATAGATGAATTTGGAACTCTAAATCCAACATGGTTTGTAGTAGCTCTTTGAAACTTGACAAAATAAAGAGTTCTGAGTTTTGTCTCTATGGTTTCTTTCCTCTTCAATTAGCCCTAGGCACAGACTGTGGAAAACCACTTTCATTGAGGGGGTTGCCAAGCTTCTAAGAAATAACGAGTTTCCGAAATATCAGCAAATATTTTTTCACCCAATCTTGATGATACTGGTTGCTAATGATCAGTACACAAATCCCACTTGGCTCACCAAATTTTGTTCTTCTAGGTTGAAGCGTTCGTCTACAGTAGCCGTTTTTATATTTAGGTTTCACTCTGTTCTCTCATATATAGATAGATGAATTTGGACCTCTAAATCCAACATGGTTTGTAGTAGCTCTTTGAAACTTGACAAAATAAAGGAGTTCTGAGTTTTGTCTCTATGGTTTGTTTCCTCTTCAAGTAGCCCTATGTGCAGACTCTGGAAAAGCACTTTCATTGAGAGGGGTTGCCAAGCTTCTAAGAAATAACGAGTTTCCGTAGTACCAGCAAATATTTTTTCACCCAATCTTGATGATACTGGTTGCTAATGATCAGTACACAGATCCCACTTGGCTCACCAAATTTTGTTCTTCTAGGTTGAAGCGTTCGTCTACAGTAGCAGTTTTTATATTTAGGTTTCACTCTGTTCTCTCATATATAGATAGATGAATTTGGAACTCTAAATCCAACATGGTTTGTAGTAGCTCTTTGAAACTCGACAAAATAAAGAGTTCTGAGTTTTGTCTCTATGGTTTGTTTCCTCTTCAAGTAGCCCTAGGCACAGACTGTGGAAAAGCACTTTCATTGAGAGGGGTTGCCAAGCTTCTAAGAAATAACGAGTTTCCGAAGTACGAGCAAATATTTTTCCACCCAATCTTGATGATACTGGTTGCTAATGATCAGTACACAAATCCCACTTGGCTCACCAAATTGTGTTCTTCTAGGTTGAAGCGTTCGCCTACAGTATCAGTTTTTATATTTAGGTTTCACTCTGTTCTCTCATGTAGAGATAGATGAATTTGGAACTCTAAATCCAACATGGTTTGTAGTAGCTCTTTGAAACTTGACAAAATAAAGGAGTTCTGAGTTTTGTCTCTATGGTTTGTTTCCTCTTCAAGAGGCCTAGGCACAGACTGTGGAAAGCACTTTCATTGAGAGAGTTTGCCAATCTTCTAAGAAATTACAAGTTTCCGAAATACCAGCAAATATTTTTTTCACCCAATCTTGATGATACTTGGTGGTAATGATCAGTACACAAATCCCACTTGGCTCACCAAATTTTGTTCTTCTAGGTTGAAGCGTTCGTCTACAGTAGCAGTTTTTATATTTAGGTTTCTCTCTGTTCTCTCCTATATAGATAGATGAATTTGGAACTCTAAATCCAACATGGATTGTAGTAGCTCTTTGAAACTTGACAAAATAAAGGAGTTCTCAGTTTTGTCTCTATGGATTGTTTCCTCTTCAAGTAGCCCCAGGCACAGACTGTGGTAAAGCACTTTCATTGAGAGGGGTTGCCAAGCTTCTAAGAAATAACGAGTTTCCGAAGTACCAGCAAATATTTTTTCACCCAATCTTGATGATACTGGTTGCTAATGATCAGTACACAGATCCCACTTGGCTCACCAAATTTTGTTCTTCTAGGTTGAAGCGTTCGTCTACAGTAGCAGTTTTTATATTTAGGTTTCACTCTGTTCTCTCATATATAGACAGATGAATTTGGAACTCTAAATCCAACATGGTTTGTAGTAGCTCTTTGAAACTCGACAAAATAAAGAGTTCTGAGTTTTGTCTCTATGGTTTGTTTCCTCTTCAAGTAGCCCTAGGCACAGACTGTGGAAAAGCACTTTCATTGAGAGGGGTTGCCAAGCTTCTAAGAAATAACGAGTTTCCGAAGTACGAGCAAATATTTTTCCACCCAATCTTGATGATACTGGTTGCTAATGATCAGTACACAAATCCCACTTGGCTCACCAAATTGTGTTCTTCTAGGTTGAAGCGTTCGCCTACAGTAGAAGTTTTTATATTTAGGTTTCCCTCTGTTCTCTCCTATATAGATATATGAATTTGGAACTCTAAATCCAACATGGTTTGTAGTAGCTCTTTGAAACTTGACAAAATAAAGGAGTTCTCAGTTTTGTCTCTATGGTTTGTTTCCTCTTCAAGTAGCCCTGGGCACAGACTGTGGAAAAGCACTTTCATTGAGAGAGTTTGCCAAGCTTCTAAGAAAATACAAGTTTCCGAAATACCAGCAAATATTTTTTCACCCAATCTTGATGATACTTGGTGGTAATGATCAGTACACAAATCCCACTTGGCTCACCAAATTTTGTTTTTCTAGGTTGATGCGTTCGTCTACAGTAGCAGTTTTTATATTTAGGTTTCACTCTGTTCTCTCATATATAGATAGATGAATTTGGAACTCTAAATCCAACATGGTTTGTAGTAGCTCTTTGAAACTTGACAAAATAAAGAGTTCTGAGTTTTGTCTCTATGGTTTCTTTCCTCTTCAATTAGCCCTAGACACAGACTGTGGAAAACCACTTTCATTGAGGGGGTTGCCAAGCTTCTAAGAAATAACGAGTTTCCGAAATATCAGCAAATATTTTTTCACCCAATCTTGATGATACTGGTTGCTAATGATCAGTACACAAATCCCACTTGGCTCACCAAATTTTGTTCTTCTAGGTTGAAGCGTTCGTCTACAGTAGCCGTTTTTATATTTAGGTTTCACTCTGTTCTCTCATATATAGATAGATGAATTTGGACCTCTAAATCCAACATGGTTTGTAGTAGCTCTTTGAAACTTGACAAAATAAAGGAGTTCTGAGTTTTGTCTCTATGGTTTGTTTCCTCTTCAAGTAGCCCTATGTGCAGACTCTGGAAAAGCACTTTCATTGAGAGGGGTTGCCAAGCTTCTAAGAAATAACGAGTTTCCGTAGTACCAGCAAATATTTTTTCACCCAATCTTGATGATACTGGTTGCTAATGATCAGTACACAGATCCCACTTGGCTCACCAAATTTTGTTCTTCTAGGTTGAAGCGTTCGTCTACAGTAGCAGTTTTTATATTTAGGTTTCACTCTGTTCTCTCATATATAGATAGATGAATTTGGAACTCTAAATCCAACATGGTTTGTAGTAGCTCTTTGAAACTCGACAAAATAAAGAGTTCTGAGTTTTGTCTCTATGGTTTGTTTCCTCTTCAAGTAGCCCTAGGCACAGACTGTGGAAAAGCACTTTCATTGAGAGGGGTTGCCAAGCTTCTAAGAAATAACGAGTTTCCGAAGTACGAGCAAATATTTTTCCACCCAATCTTGATGATACTGGTTGCTAATGATCAGTACACAAATCCCACTTGGCTCACCAAATTGTGTTCTTCTAGGTTGAAGCGTTCGCCTACAGTAGAAGTTTTTATATTTAGGGTTCCCTCTGTTCTCTCCTATATAGATATATGAATTTGTAACTCTAAATCCAACATGGTTTGTAGTAGCTCTTTGAAACTTGACAAAATAAAGGAGTTCTCAGTTTTGTCTCTATGGTTTGTTTCCTCTTCAAGTAGCCCTAGGCACAGACTGTGGAAAACCACTTTCATTGAGAGGGGTTGCCAAGCTTCTAAGAAATAACGAGTTTCCGAAATACCAGCAAATATTTTTTCACCCAATCTTGTTGATACTGGTTGCTAATGATCAGTACACAAATCCCACTTGGCTCACCAGATTTTGTTCTTCTAGGTTGAAGCGTTCGTCTACAGTAGCCGTTTTTATATTTAGGTTTCTCTCTGTTCTCTCCTATATAGATAGATGAATTTGGAACTCTAAATCCAACATGGTTTGTAGTAGCTCTTTGAAACTTGACAAAATAAAGGAGTTCTGAGTTTTGTCTCTATGGTTTGTTTCCTCTTCAAGTAGCCCTAGGCACAGACTGTGGAAAAGCACTTTCATTGAGAGAGTTTGCCAAGCTTCTAAGAAATTACAAGTTTCCGAAATACCAGCAAATATTTTTTCACCCAATCTTGATGATACTTGGTGGTAATGATCAGTACACAAATCCCACTTGGCTCACCAAATTTTGTGCTTCTAGGTAGAAGCGTTCGTCTACAGTAGCAGTTTTTATATATAGGTTTCCCTCTGTTCCCTCCTATATAGATAGATGAATTTGGAACTCTATATCCAACATGGTTTGTCGTAGCTCTTTGAAACTTGACAAAATAAAGGACTTCTCAGTTTTGTCTCTATGGTTTGTTTCCTCTTCAAGTAGCCACAGGCACAGACTGTGGAAATATACTTTCATTGAGATGGGTTGAGAAGCTTCTAAGTAATAACGAGTTTCCGAAATACCAGCAAATATTTTTTCACCCAATCTTGATGATACTTGGTGGTAAAGATCAGTACACAAATCCCACTTGGCTCACCAAATTTTGTGCTTCTAGGTTGATCCGTTCGTCTACAGTAGCAGTTTTTATAGTTAGGTTTCCCTCTGTTCTCTCATATATAGATAGATGAATTTGGAACTCTAAATCCAACATGGTTTGTAGTAGCTCCTTGAAACTTGAAAAAATAAAGGAGTTCTCAGTTTTCTCTCTATGGTTTGTTTCCTCTTCAAGTAGCCCTAGGCACAGACTGTGGAAAAGCACTTTCATTGAGAGGGGTTGAGAAGCTTCTAAGAAATTACGATTTTCCGAAATACCAGCAAATATTTTTTCACCCAATCTTGATGATACTTGGTGGTAATGATCAGAACACAAATCCCACTTGGCTCACCAAATTTTGTACTTCTAGGTTGAAGCGTTCGTCTACAGTAGCAGTTTTTATATTTAGGTTTCCCTCTGTTCTCTCATATATAGATATATGAATTTGGAACTCTAAATCCAACATGGTTTGTAGTAGCTCTTTGAAACTTGACAAAATAAAGGAGTTCTGAGTTTTGTCTCTATGGTTTGTTTCCTCTTCAAGTAGCCCTAGGCACAGACTGTGGAAAAGCACTTTCATTGAGAGAGTTTGCCAAGCTTCTAAGAAATTACAAGTTTCCGAAATACCAGCAAATATTTTTTCACCCAATCTTGATGATACTTGGTGGTAATGATCAGTACACAAATCCCACTTGACTCACCAAATTTTGTTCTTCTAGGTTGAAGCGTTCGTCTACAGTAGCAGTTTTTATATTTAGGTTTCCCTCTGTTCTCTCCTATATAGATAGATGATTTTGGAACTCTAAATCCAACATGGTTTGTAGTAGCTCTTTGAAACTTGACAAAATGAAGGAGTTCTCAGTTTTGTCTCTATGGTTTGCTTCCTCTTCAAGTAGCCCTAGGCACAGACTGTGGAAATGTACTTTCATTGAGATGGGTTGAGAAGCTTCTAAGAAATAACGAGTTTCCGAAATACCAGCAAATATTTTTTCACCCAATCTTGATGATACTTGGTGGTAATGATCAGGACACAAATCCCACTTGGCTCACCAAATTTTGCTCTTCTATGTTGAAGCGTTCGTCTTCAGTAGCAGTTTTTATAGTTAGGTTTCCCTCTCTTCTCTCCTATATAAATAGATGAATTTGGAACTCTAAATACAACATGGTTTATAGTAGCTCTTTGAAACTTGACAAAATAAAGGAGTTCTCAGTTTTGTCTCTATGGTTTGTTTCCTCTTCCAGTAGCCCTAGGCACAGACTGTGGAAATGTACTTTCATTGAGATGGGTTGAGAAGCTTCTAAGAAATAACGAGTTTCCGAAATACCAGCAAATATTTTTTCACCCAAACTTGATGATACTTGGTGGTAATGATCAGTACACAAATCCCACTTGGCTCACCAAATTTTGATCTTCTAGTTTGAAGCTTTCATATACAGTAGCAGTTTTTATATTTAGTTTCCCTCTGTTCTCTCCTATATAGATAGATAAATTTGTAACTCTAAATCCAACATGGTTTGTAGTAGCTCTTTGAAACTTGATAAAATAAAAATTCTCACTTTTGTCTCTATGGTTTGTTTCCTCTTCAAGTAGACCTAGGCACAGACTGTGGAAAGCACTTTCACTGAGATGTGTTGCCAAGCTTCTAAGAAATAACGAGTTTCCGAAATACCAGCAAATATTTTTTCACCCAATCTTGTTGATACTTGGTGGTAATGATCAGTACACAAATCCCACTTGGCTCACCAAATTTTGTTCTTCTAGTTTGAGGCTTTCGTCTACAGTAGCAGTTTTTATATTTAGTTTCCCTCTGTTCTCTCCTATATAGATAGATGAATTTGGAACTCTAAATCCAACATGGTTTGTAGTAGCTCTTTGAAACTTGAAAAAATAAAGGAGTTCTCAGTTTTGTCTCTATGGTTTGTTTCCTCTTCAAGTAGCCTTAGGCACAGACTGTGGAAAAGCACTTTCATTGAGAGGCGTTGCCAAGCTTCTAAGAAATTACGAGTTTCCGAAATACCAGCAAATATTTTTTCACCCAATCTTGATGATACTTGGTGGTAATGATCAGTACACAAATCCCACTTGGCTCACCAAATTTTGTTTTTCTAGGTTGATGCGTTCGTCTACAGTAGCAGTTTTTATATTTAGGTTTCACTCTGTTCTCTCATATATAGATAGATGAATTTGGAACTCTAAATCCAACATGGTTTGTAGTAGCTCTTTGAAACTTGACAAAATAAAGAGTTCTGAGTTTTGTCTCTATGGTTTCTTTCCTCTTCAATTAGCCCTAGGCACAGACTGTGGAAAACCACTTTCATTGAGGGGGTTGCCAAGCTTCTAAGAAATAACGAGTTTCCGAAATATCAGCAAATATTTTTTCACCCAATCTTGATGATACTGGTTGCTAATGATCAGTACACAAATCCCACTTGGCTCACCAAATTTTGTTCTTCTAGGTTGAAGCGTTCGTCTACAGTAGCCGTTTTTATATTTAGGTTTCACTCTGTTCTCTCATATATAGATAGATGAATTTGGACCTCTAAATCCAACATGGTTTGTAGTAGCTCTTTGAAACTTGACAAAATAAAGGAGTTCTGAGTTTTGTCTCTATGGTTTGTTTCCTCTTCAAGTAGCCCTATGTGCAGACTCTGGAAAAGCACTTTCATTGAGAGGGGTTGCCAAGCTTCTAAGAAATAACGAGTTTCCGTAGTACCAGCAAATATTTTTTCACCCAATCTTGATGATACTGGTTGCTAATGATCAGTACACAGATCCCACTTGGCTCACCAAATTTTGTTCTTCTAGGTTGAAGCGTTCGTCTACAGTAGCAGTTTTTATATTTAGGTTTCACTCTGTTCTCTCATATATAGATAGATGAATTTGGAACTCTAAATCCAACATGGTTTGTAGTAGCTCTTTGAAACTCGACAAAATAAAGAGTTCTGAGTTTTGTCTCTATGGTTTGTTTCCTCTTCAAGTAGCCCTAGGCACAGACTGTGGAAAAGCACTTTCATTGAGAGGGGTTGCCAAGCTTCTAAGAAATAACGAGTTTCCGAAGTACGAGCAAATATTTTTCCACCCAATCTTGATGATACTGGTTGCTAATGATCAGTACACAAATCCCACTTGGCTCACCAAATTGTGTTCTTCTAGGTTGAAGCGTTCGCCTACAGTAGAAGTTTTTATATTTAGGGTTCCCTCTGTTCTCTCCTATATAGATATATGAATTTGTAACTCTAAATCCAACATGGTTTGTAGTAGCTCTTTGAAACTTGACAAAATAAAGGAGTTCTCAGTTTTGTCTCTATGGTTTGTTTCCTCTTCAAGTAGCCCTAGGCACAGACTGTGGAAAACCACTTTCATTGAGAGGGGTTGCCAAGCTTCTAAGAAATAACGAGTTTCCGAAATACCAGCAAATATTTTTTCACCCAATCTTGTTGATACTGGTTGCTAATGATCAGTACACAAATCCCACTTGGCTCACCAGATTTTGTTCTTCTAGGTTGAAGCGTTCGTCTACAGTAGCCGTTTTTATATTTAGGTTTCTCTCTGTTCTCTCCTATATAGATAGATGAATTTGGAACTCTAAATCCAACATGGATTGTAGTAGCTCTTTGAAACTTGACAAAATAAAGGAGTTCTCAGTTTTGTCTCTATGGTTTGTTTCCTCTTCACGTAGCCCTAGGCACAGACTGTGGAAAACCACTTTCATTGAGAGGGGTTGCCAAGCTTCTAAGAAATAACGAGTTTCCGAAATACCAGCAAATATTTTTTATTCCAAACTTGATGATACTTGGTGGTAATGATCAGTACACAGATCCCACTTGGCTCACCAAATTTTGTTCTTCTAGGTTGAAGTGTTCGTCTACAGTAGCAGTTTTTATATTTAGGTTTCACTCTGTTCTCTCATATATAGATAGATGAATTTGGAACTCTAAATCCAACATGGTTTGTAGTAGCTCTTTGAAACTCGACAAAATAAAGAGTTCTGAGTTTTGTCTCTATGGTTTGTTTCCTCTTCAAGTAGCCCTAGGCACAGACTGTGGAAAACCACTTTCATTGAGAGGGGTTGCCAAGCTTCAAAGAAATAACGAGTTTCCGAAATATCAGCAAATATTTTTTCACCCAATCTTGATGATACTTGGAGGTAATGATCAGTACACAGATCCCACTTGGCTCACCAAATTTTGTTCTTCTAGGTTGAAGCGTTCGTCTACAGTAGCCGTTTATATATTTAGGTTTCACTGTTCTCTCATATATAGATAGATGAATTTGGAACTCTAAATCCAACATGGTTTGTAGTAGCTCTTTGAAACTTGAAAAAATAAAGGATTTCTCAGTTTTGTCTCTATGGATTGTTTCCTCTTCAATTAGCCCTAGGCACACACTGTGGAAAAGCACTTTCATTGAGAGGGGTTGCCAAGCTTCTAAGAAATAACGAGTTTCCGAAATACCAGCAAATATTTTTTCACCCAATCTTGATGATACTTGTTGCTAATGATCAGTACACAAATCCCACTTGGCTCACCAAATTTTGTTCTTCTAGGTAGAAGCGTTCGTCTACAGTAGCAGTTTTTATATATAGGTTTCCCTCTGTTCCCTCCTATATAGATAGATGAATTTGGAACTCTATATCCAACATGGTTTGTCGTAGCTCTTTGAAACTTGACAAAATAAAGGACTTCTCAGTTTTGTCTCTATGGTTTGTTTCCTCTTCAAGTAGCCCCAGGCACAGACTGTGGAAATATACTTTCATTGAGATGGGTTGAGAAGCTTCTAAGTAATAACGAGTTTCCGAAATACCAGCAAATATTTTTTCACCCAATCTTGATGATACTTGGTGGTAAAGATCAGTACACAAATCCCACTTGGCTCACCAAATTTTGTGCTTCTAGGTTGATCCGTTCGTCTACAGTAGCAGTTTTTATAGTTAGGTTTCCCTCTGTTCTCTCATATATAGATAGATGAATTTGGAACTCTAAATCCAACATGGTTTGTAGTAGCTCCTTGAAACTTGAAAAAATAAAGGAGTTCTCAGTTTTCTCTCTATGGTTTGTTTCCTCTTCAAGTAGCCCTAGGCACAGACTGTGGAAAAGCACTTTCATTGAGAGGGGTTGAGAAGCTTCTAAGAAATTACGATTTTCCGAAATACCAGCAAATATTTTTTCACCCAATCTTGATGATACTTGGTGGTAATGATCAGAACACAAATCCCACTTGGCTCACCAAATTTTGTACTTCTAGGTTGAAGCGTTCGTCTACAGTAGCAGTTTTTATATTTAGGTTTCCCTCTGTTCTCTCATATATAGATATATGAATTTGGAACTCTAAATCCAACATGGTTTGTAGTAGCTCTTTGAAACTTGACAAAATAAAGGAGTTCTGAGTTTTGTCTCTATGGTTTGTTTCCTCTTCAAGTAGCCCTAGGCACAGACTGTGGAAAAGCACTTTCATTGAGAGAGTTTGCCAAGCTTCTAAGAAATTACAAGTTTCCGAAATACCAGCAAATATTTTTTCACCCAATCTTGATGATACTTGGTGGTAATGATCAGTACACAAATCCCACTTGGCTCACCAAATTTTGTTCTTCTAGGTTGAAGCGTTCGTCTACAGTAGCAGTTTTTATATTTAGGTTTCCCTCTGTTCTCTCCTATATAGATAGATGATTTTGGAACTCTAAATCCAACATGGTTTGTAGTAGCTCTTTGAAACTTGACAAAATGAAGGAGTTCTCAGTTTTGTCTCTATGGTTTGCTTCCTCTTCAAGTAGCCCTAGGCACAGACTGTGGAAATGTACTTTCATTGAGATGGGTTGAGAAGCTTCTAAGAAATAACGAGTTTCCGAAATACCAGCAAATATTTTTTCACCCAATCTTGATGATACTTGGTGGTAATGATCAGGACACAAATCCCACTTGGCTCACCAAATTTTGCTCTTCTATGTTGAAGCGTTCGTCTTCAGTAGCAGTTTTTATAGTTAGGTTTCCCTCTCTTCTCTCCTATATAAATAGATGAATTTGGAACTCTAAATACAACATGGTTTATAGTAGCTCTTTGAAACTTGACAAAATAAAGGAGTTCTCAGTTTTGTCTCTATGGTTTGTTTCCTCTTCCAGTAGCCCTAGGCACAGACTGTGGAAATGTACTTTCATTGAGATGGGTTGAGAAGCTTCTAAGAAATAACGAGTTTCCGAAATACCAGCAAATATTTTTTCACCCAAACTTGATGATACTTGGTGGTAATGATCAGTACACAAATCCCACTTGGCTCACCAAATTTTGTTCTTCTAGTTTGAAGCTTTCATATACAGTAGCAGTTTTTATATTTAGTTTCCCTCTGTTC
>NW_027513899.1:0-119790 GCF_048772815.1 Callospermophilus lateralis
GCAGCTCAGCAAGTATACATCTCAGGTATTCAACCAATCAGTTTAAATGTATACCCCTTCTTAGGGCTGACCAATCACCCCCTGCCCGAATTGTTCCCGCAAATGAAAGTGCTAATCATGCTTTAGAGTTGTTATTTGATTTTCCCATGGTATATGATGAATTGCTAAAGGAGGCTATCATGTATGTAAAGTCCCTGCCCTCTCTAAGGAATGGATATAAACTCTGCTCAAGTTGTTCTCAGGGCTCTTTGTTCTTTGCTCCTCTAAAGTGAGCTCTGAGCCCCAGCATGCTGGACCCCCAATAAAACCTTTGTTGTTGCATGAGAAAGCCTCTTGGTGGTCTTTTTCTCTCACGTTCGCCCCACCTATTCATCTGGAGGCCCCAGGTGAGATATCCGGCAGCGGCGGACAAAAGACCCCAATGGACTCCTCTCGGGGTAAGTAAGGCACCTCTTTCTGGTTTTGGGTTTCAGGTTATGGATTGGCAAAGTGGCTGTCAGTGAAGAGCATTAGCTCTCTCTGATGGTGGCTGACAGATGTGTCACAGAGCTACAGGCCACGTTCCTGGGGGACACTCCAGAGGACTAGAGAAATCAAGGAATACTAATTTCTTCAACTCGTTTATATTTTGCTTCAGGATTCGGTTCGCCAGCCCATCAGGTTTTGCCGGCTACTCAGTTTTGGTCATTGTTCTGAACTCATGTTGAGTTTTCCGGCTGTCTTTATTGTCTAACCCATCAGGTTTTGGCAGTTACTCAGTTCTAATCTTTGTCTTGGACTCATGTTAAACGTTTACTGTTTGTCTTTGTCTGTGTTGCGTTTGTGTCTTCACTGTCCCTGTTTGAGTAACTCTCATTATGGGACAAAGCACTTCCACTTCTCTGTCCCTGACACTTGATCATTGGACTGATGTCCGCTCAAGGGCCCAGAATCTTTCTTTTTCAGTAAAATGCCATACCTGGCAGATTCTCTGTGCTTCAGAATGGCCTATTCTCAGAGTCAGGTGGCCCCCCAGAAGGATCCTTCTACTTCCCTCTAATCTGAAAAGTCAGAGATATTGTCTTTCAGCTGGGGCCACGTGGCCACCCAGATCAACAGCCATATACCCCTTCCCCCAGCATCCTATCATTCAAACCTTCCACTCCTCCCCCTCTTCCTTCCATTCTCCCTGAGTCACAAGACTGGACACTCCTCCCACTCCTTATCCTCTACCCTCGCTCTCCAACCCCCAACACGTTCCAGATGATATTCTCGCCGCTGAGTCAGCCTCTCCGCCGCTAGAGGCAATTGGGCCAGACCCAAGCACTCCAGGGGACTTCTCTGCAGCAGCAGCAACCCCTCCTCCCCTGGAGGAAGCTGGGCCACCTAAAGGAACCCGCCGGTGACGGATAATAGAAAACTCGGAAGCCCCTATGATGCTTCCTCTCCGTCCCTACGGGCCAATGAACCGATCCAACTGGCACCCAAACACCTTTAAATGTAGGTAGCATCTGTCCACTTATCGCCAGACTCTAATAGCGGGTCTCCGAGTGGCCGCCAGAGGGCCGACTAATTTGGCCAAGGTAAGAGAGATTATCCAAGGGCCTAATGAGTCTCCCTCTATGTTTCTGGAGAGAATTATGGAAGCATATAGGAAATATACTCCTTTTGATCCTCAGGCAGAGGATGAACAAGCATCTGTTGCAATGGCCTTTATCGAGCAGGCTGCCCTAGATATTAAGAGAAAGTTACAACGTCTAGATGTATTACAAGATAAGACCTTGAGAGATTTAGTAAGAGATGCTGAGAAAGTATATTATAAGAGAGAAACTGAGGAGGAAAGGGAACAGAGGAGAGAGACGGAAAGGGAACAAAAGGAGGATGAAAGGAGCAAAAGGCAGACTAAAGCATTGACTAAGGTTCTGGTCAGAGCACCAAATATGCCAGAAGTTAAAAAGCAGGGAGTCAGAAAGGGATACCTGGGCCCCCGCCAATGGCTGCCCCTGGCCTCAGATCAGTGTGCCTACTGTAAAGAAAACAGGACACTAGGCCAAAGAGTGCCCCCGAAAGAAGCAGAGATGCCAGTCCACCGTGCTGACTCTAGAAGAGGACTAGGAAAGTCGGGGCTCGGATCCCCTCTCCGAGCTCAGGGTAACATTTAAAGTGGAGGGGACCCCAGTGAACTTTGAAGTGGATACAGGAGCAGTATAATCAACCTTTAAGACCCCACTGGGCCCCCTATCAAATAAATGGTCCCCTGTTAAAGGTACTAATGGCAGTAGATATTGGGCTGGGACAACTAAGAGGACTATGGACCTAGGAAATGGAAAAGTCCACCACGCTTTCCAAGTAATCCAAGAATGCCCAGCCCCATTGATGGGCTGGGATCTGCTTACCAAACTCTGGGCTAGAATAACCTTTAACCCTGATGGTCCCCAAGTGGAGTTTCTAAAGCCTTCAGTAAAAACTCCCATAGTCATGGCTTTGACAACATCCGTAGAAGATGAACATCAACACTTCGCGCCTCCTAGGACTGATCAAACAGGCAAACTACCCCAGAAATGGATAAAAGATTATCCTAATGCCTGGGCAGAAACTGCTGGGTTAGGTCTAGCCATATAACAACCTCCAATAGTAGTAGAATTAAAAGCCTCTATCTCTCCAATCAGTGTTAAACAATATCCTCTAATCAAAGAAGCTAAGGATGGGATAAGGGCCCATATTCAGAAATACCTGGCTCTTGGGGTCTTAAGGCCCTGTCATTTGTCCTAGAATATCCCCCTGCTACCAGTAAGAAAGCCAGGAACTGGGGACTACCGGACGCTTCAATACCTAAGAGAGATCAACAACAGAGTGCAGGACATTCACCCCACTGTACCGAATCCATATAATTTGCTTAGCGCTCTGAATCTGGAGCAGGAATGGTACACTGTGCTAGACTTAAAAGATGCTCACTTTTGCTTGCCCGTACATAAGGACACTCAGTTGCTGTTTGCTTTTGAGTGGATAGACCCCGAAAAAGGGACATCTGTCCAACTAACCTGGACTAGACTCCCACAGGGGTTCAAAAACTCTCCCACTCTCTTTGATGAACCCCTCCACAAGGACTTCAATGACTTCAAAACTGCACACCCCGATGTCACCATACTCCAATATGTGGATGGTCTGCTACTGGCAGCCGACACCAAAGAGAACTATGAGTCTGGGACCCAAGCATTATTTTCCAAGCTTGCTCGGCTTGGATATAGGGCTTCTGCCAAAAAGGCCCAAATTTGTCAGCAAGAAGTAATCTTCCTGGGTTATTCTCTTAGGGGTGGCAAAGGATGGCTCACTGAGCCCACAAAACGAACCTTTGTGCAGATACTGCCCCCATCTAATAAGAGACAACTCAGGGAGTTTCTTGGGACTGCCGGCTTTTGCAGGTTATGGATTCCTGGGTTCGCGTCTCTGGCTGCCCCTTTATACCCGCTGATAAAGGGGGATGCCCACTTCCAATGGACCCCTGAGCACCAACAAGCTTTTGATAATGTCAGAAAAAAGGTGCTGCTATCTGCTCCGGCCTTAGCACTCCCAGATATAGAAAAACCCTTCAGTCTCTACATCGAGGAAAAGAAAGGAATAGCACGGGTTGTGCTCACTGAGACTTTGGGACCTTGGAAAAGGCCGGTAGAATACTTATCAAATAAACTGGACCCAGTGGCTAGTGGGTCGCCCCATTGCTTAAGAGCTATAGCAGCGGCAGCCCTTCTAATAAAAGATGCTGATAAATTAACGTTGGGACAGAAGCTAACGATTATAGTCCCCCATGCCCTGGAGTGCATCATCTGTCAGCCTCCAGAGATGTGGCTATCAAACTCTAGAATAACCCACTACCAGAACCTCTTGCTTGACAAAGACAGAATCACGCTGGGACCCGCTGCTCCACTCAACCCGGCTACACTGCTGCCAGAAGAATCATCAAGACCCGTTGCTCATGAGTGTCAACACATACTGGCAGAGGAAACCAGTATACGACGAGACTTGAAGGATCAGCCACTGCCTTGCCCTGAAGTTGTATGGTTTATGGATGGCAGCAGCTTCCTCCAAGATGGTAAGCGGTGGGCTGGAGAAGCAGTAGTTAGCAAAATTAATGTCATCTGTTCCTCTGGTCTCCCAGAACTGACATCAGCCCAAAAAGCAGAACTGATTGCCCTTACGAAAGTATTGGAACTAGCAACAGGCAAAAGGGCCACCATATACACTGATAGCCGCTATGCATTTGCCACTGCAAATGTGCACGGGGCTATTTACCATCAAAGGGGGTTATTAACCTCCACCTGGAAAGAAATAAAGAACAAAGATGAGATCCTCCAACTTCTCTCAGCAGTGCAGGGCCCTAAGGAACTAGCTATAGTGCACTGCCCAGGGCACCAGAAGGGAAACGAACCCTTGGCGGTTGGAAAAAGAAGGGCAGATGAGGAAGCTTAATTGGCAGCCCTAAATGGAGTGACTGTGTTAACTTTTTCCACACCAGGGGGAACAACAATCAGGAGACTTGGCCGCACCGGAACATTCAGGCAACTTATCATCTGAGGAGACAGATACAGAACTCTGGGATCCTACAGAGCCAAGTTTACAATTTCAAAAGCCCACCTTTATGTCAAAGACGTACACCAGCTCACCCACTTAGACTCAGAGAAGATATAGGCACTCTTAAAGGACCGGAGAAAGGACTTATTATTGACTGACTCACAGAGGAAAGAAATAGCTGAGCAGGTGACTAGAGCTTGTCAAGTCTGCCAAGTAGTTAATGCTTACCCATCCAAGCTTCCTGCAGGGAAGCGCTTACAAGGAACCAGACAAGGACAATTCTGGGAATTGAACTTTACTGAAATTAAGCCAGCAAGGTATGAACTTAAATATCTCCTAGTCTTTGTAGATACTTTTTCAGGATGGGTCGAAGCCTTCCCCATGAAGAAAGAAACAGCTCAGATGGTAGTCAAAAAGATCGTAGAAGACATTTTTCCAAGGTTCGGCCTGCCAAAGGTAATAGGGTCCGCTAACGGACCGGCATTCATGCCCCAGGAAAGTAAGGGATTTGCCAGGACCCTGGGGATTAATTGGAAGTTACATTGTGCTTATAGACCCTAGAGCTCAGGACAGGTAGAAAGGATGAATAGAACCATCAAAGAGTACTTAACAAAATTAAGCTTGGATACTGGCATAAAAAATTGGACTATGCTCCAACCTTATGCACTGTTTTGTGAAAGAAATACCCCCTCCGCCTCTTTGTGTAACCTCACCTCTTATGAAATTCTCAATGGTGCCCTTCCTCCAGTAGGGGACCTAATCCCAACTATGAGACTTAATGATTCCTTTCACACCCCCTTGCTTGACAGATTTAAAGCCCTTTAACAAACCCAGCACCCAGCGATACCTGTGGAAACATTTGGCCTCTGCTTATCAGACTGGAGACGAGGGAACCCCACATTGATATCAAGTGGGAGGCTTCGTCTACGTGAGATGGCGTCAGGTGTCATCCCTGGAACTCCACTGGAAAGGACCATACCAGGTGCTGCTTATAACACCCACAGTGGTGAAAGTGGATGGGATCACTTCCTGGATCAATGCCTCCCATCTCATGCCTGAGCCCTGTACAGACTCTGGCTGGAAACTTCTACAGACTGGTATCCATCTCAAGTTGCGTGTCCGTCATGTGGGTAGGGCTATGGATTCTTCCCATGACCACCAGCAGCCCTAATCCCCATCAGCGTGCTCAGCAACAAGGGCAAGTAATGAATCCTAATGGGCAAGTAGTGTGATCTATTTCACAAACAGCCACCTTATGGACTTGGTGGCCATCTCTCCACCCGGAAATTTGTCAGCTTGCCATAGGCTTCCCTGACTGGGATCTCCCTGACATAGAGGACCCCACACAGATCCCACTCAAACCCTAACTAGGGCAACATAGACCACCTTAACCCATGAATTGTGGATGTCATCTCCCCCAGCTCAGGTGTAAACTAGCCAGTCTTGACTATTATGTGTGCCCACCTGATTTCCAAAGTCATAAAACAGGCCCAAACCTGTGGAGGACCCAGTGACTTTTATTGTAGATCTTGGGGTTGTGAACAAACGAAAGCTGCATGGTGGAACCCAAACTCCCCAGAAAGGTATGATTCCGGTAGGATGAAATGACACCTGGATTGATCCCAAGAAATGTGCTGCTTGCCCAGTGGTGTCAAAAACTCGCTGTGGAAAGAATACTCTATGTTACCCCCTCAATATAACTTTCACTTCCAAAGGAAGGGGCTACCTCAGAAAAACCTGGCCTATGGGAAATACGTGGGGAATGCGATTCTATATTTATGGCCCAGGTGATGAATTTGGTCTCTGGTTCACCGTCTGGCTTAAAAAGAAAGAAAATCCCACAGCAATAGGACCCAATCCCCTCAAGCCAGGGATTAAGCCTCCTAAACCTTCCATGCCTAGATCTACCAGAACCCCTCTACCATCTAATACTTCCTGGATTCCGTCTTTGCCTACTTCCCCAGTCCAGAGTACATCTGACTCCTCCCCCTGGGAACTAATTAAAGGAACCTTTATGGTACTGAACTCCACACAGTCAGAACTCCTTGTATTTCAGCCCAGGTCTTTGACAGCCCTGTAAATTATTGTGTAATGGTGCAGATACTCTCCAGGGTACTCTATCATAATGCCTAATCATTTGAAGGTCTACTAGGGGGACAAACAACCCGATATCAAGGGGAACCATTGTCCCTTACTCTAGCCATCCTATTGGGGATAGGAGCTGCTGCAGGAGTGGGTATGGGAACAGCTTCTATGATGCGTGGTTAACAACAAATGGCCCAATTAGAAACAGCAATAAATCAAGACTTGAAGACGTTAGAGACCTCCATCACAGCTTTGCAGGAATCCTTAACCTCTCTCTCTGAAGTTGTTTTACAGAACAGGTGAGGATTAGACCTCCTCTTGATGAGGGAGAGGGCCTCTGTGTTGCACTGAGAGAAGAATGTTGTTTTTATGCTGACCATATTGGAGTTGCAAAATAATTCATGAGTAAATTAAGAAAATACCTTGAAGAGCGCCAGAGAGAATGGGAGATTCAACAAGGGTGCTTTGAGTCATGGTTAACCGAGTACCCCTGGTAACTACACTAATATCAGACTTAGCTGGACCCCTGATCATCCTTATGGTGTTGCTAACTGTGGGACCTTGTTTGCCTAACCACATAGTTTCCTTTCTCCAGGCTCAGATTAGGCAGGTGAAACTCATGATAATCAGACAGAAATATGCTGCACTGGTAGGAATAGAATGTGAAACCCCACAATAATTTTGATTCATTACTTTTAAGATTAAAAGTAGTCAGAAAAAGGGGTGGGAAATGAAAGAATAAAAGAAATTGAAATTGAAACGTAAAGAACCAGGTTTTGTACATTTTCCAAGCTGCACTCAGAACCTGAAATTCCTGTGGCACTTAAGACAATTCCCGGATCTTCCCATTAGATGTGTGTTGAAATCTTCCCTGACCACCTCGTTACTTAACCACCCCTTTCCCAGAAACCATGCAGATTTGCACGTATACATCTCAGTGCTTCAACCAATCAGTTTAAATGTATACTCCTTCTCACGGCTGACCAATCACCCGCTGCCCAACCTGTTCCCACCAATGAATGTGCTAATCATGTTTTAGAGTTATTATTTGATTTTCCCGCGGTATATGATGATTTTCTAAAGGAGGCTATGATGTATGTAAAGTCCCTGCCCTCTCTAAAGAATGTATATAAACTCTGCTCAAGTTGTTCTCGGGGCTCTTTGTTCTTTGCTCCTCTGAAGTGAGCTCTGAGCCTCAGCATGCTGGACCCCCAATAAACCCTTTGCAGTGGCATGAGACAGTCTCTTGGTGGTCTTTTCCTCCGAAGTTTGCCCGACCTTTTCAGTTCCTGACTTCCGTCAAGTGAGAATAGGGATCATTTGGGTCAAATGAGTTCTTCAAAGCCCTACAGTGGATAGCCCATAGGTGCTTGGGTTTTCTCATGACTCCAAATCACATAGAAAATCTACACCTGACAGTCATTAGGCCTCAAATTGGAGAAGCAGAGCAGTATTAAAGGCAGGCTTATTTGATCACTCCTGGTTCAAAGGAAGGGTGTTTAGGCCACCCTGACTTTTGGCAAATGAGGGGCAATGGAGCTTATTTTGGACACTGTCTTGGGCTGCACCCCTCATGGAAACTTCCAGCCAGAGGTTATGATGCGTGTCTGTGTAGAAGAAGATGAGGCCCATGTGGGAGTGTTTTGATTTAAATTGTGGTCATATGTGTGGTAGCTGGACGAGATTACTGGGTCCTCCTGGGCCTGAACTCTGGTGTGACTCCTTTTAGACACTGTGTCCTGGAACTGAGCTTAGTGAAGTATTGCCATGAGTTGTGTTGGGATTTGAGGAGGCCATGCATGAGAGTCGCCCTTGGAACCTGAGATGTAGGCCCAGGGTAGCTTTCCACAGAGCACTGGGAATCTCAGTCAGAATACCACAAGATTTTATTCTGAAAGACTTGGCAGCCATAGTTGAGATCAAAACACTCATGGATCTCAATTGTAGACCTCAATGAGCCTGGCTTCAGGTGACCTTTTGGACACTCTTTGGGAAGCCTTGCCTGTGAGAGTTCTCCAGAGTTTTCATTGAAATGATCATACTCACCATTTAATGGTTCCTGCATGAATTGAAATCCACTGTGCCTCCAAATTCATCCTTGATAAATGGCTAGATAAATAGTTTAAATTTTTGAAATTCCCATGAACAGGTGGCATACAGAACCTTTGGATGTCCTATTTCTGATCATGAGTGTAGCAGACAGTGCCTTGATTGATTGGGTTTAATGAAAATGGTGTAGAACCGAGATCCCAGTAATTTGGAGCCTGATGAGTAGAGGGCCTAGAGCAGCGGTAGGCAGGTGTGTGATAAAACATCTGTGATGGGGCCATGTGGATCTGCCTTTGGATTCCAAATGTCATGAGACGGACATGGTGCAGCCAGGAGACCATTATAAGTAAACACATCTTGTTATATGGAGAGGTTTTAGGGTAATTTACAGAATCAGGTTGCTATGGTCAAGGGAGCAAGCTATGTGGTATAGAGGCCGGTTTCATGAATGCTCATGTGTGAGCCACCACATGTGATAGAACTCCCTCCAGCACTGTGTCCCAGTTGAACTCCTTGTATTTCATGAAGCAAATACAAAACTCGCAGTGCAGCAGCAAGAAACACCAGGAAAAGTGGAGGATTACTAAATGGCTTCACAGTCCACACGGGCAGACACTTAGACCACTGTGTCCCAGTTGAACTCCATGTATTTCGTGAAGCAAATACCAAAGTCGCAGTGCAGCAGCAAGAAACACAATGAAGAGTGGAAGAGGAACAAATGAATATACAATCCACGCGGGGACACACTTAGCCCCAAGTGGCCATAGTATACCTACAAAGAGAGAATTCAGCACTGCTCCCTCATGTTCATTGGAATATTACAATTTATGTCCTCCAGGTCACATAGATGCTGACCCAGCTTTGATCGTCTCACTAGAAGGAAGCAAAAGCTCCTGAAAACAACATATATTTCAAGTGCCCAAACTCAGAGGCAGTTTCTCAAGAAGTCTTTAGGCCAGCAGAGCTCTGTGATTGTGGAGTGCTTACCCTGTCCCTTACTTTTGAAAACTCCTCTACCACCTCCATGGTTGTGAACTCCTGATCAAATTCCATTTCAGATATGTATTCACATATTTTCTATCTCTTTTCCTCTAATTGTCTCTTACTTGGGGCGAAGTTAATGTCAAGGGATTGTTCTGGATGAGAGTGGGAAGATTTTTCTGAAGCACATATTTGCATACACATTGGATTCATTTTCCTATTTTCCATTCAAAATACTGAATCACTGACATTAACACATACC
Organism: Callospermophilus lateralis; assembly: GCF_048772815.1. NCBI lineage: Eukaryota > Metazoa > Chordata > Mammalia > Rodentia > Sciuridae > Callospermophilus > Callospermophilus lateralis. The sequence goes on from NW_027513899.1 coordinate 9,926, forward strand.
CTACTAGACTCTGACTACTAATACTAATATGTTGGAGAAAAATACCCCCAAAAGAATAGAACTACAAGCAGTTCAGAGAAGGCATGGTGGATAGTTGGGCTTGCCTTTTGAATTATATAGTGTAGGAGTTTTAAATCTTGTCAATTTTTTTTGAAATAGTTCTCCATGTATTTTAAAAGTTAAGAAATATGTGAATTCCTGTCTCCCTTTCTCTGAAGCCTATTCAGCACCTGTATTTTTATATGCACATTTAGAATCCTAACTGTTACCACACGTACGTTCTTGTGTGGAGGCTGAATTGGCAGATACAAATTGTGAAAAGGGATCACTCCTCCTAAACACTGTTGGAACTGAAAATTCAACCTGTGGGTGAGCTTCCTAGTTGAACAACATTATACATAAATCGATGTTCAGTAAAATGAATTTATTTGGATCTGTGGATGATATATATTTCATGGTGTTTTTAAATTGGCATATAGTGCTACTTTTTAATGTCTGTGAATGTTTGTGTGTGTGTGTATATATATATATATATATATATATATATATATATATATATATATATATATATACACACTCTCCAGATTTTTCAAAATATGAAATATATGTGTATTATTTTACACATCCTAAATTTTTCATATTCATGAATGTGGATTTATAATCATCTTTTCACAAGATTATTCTCAGAAATATTCACATACCCTACTAGACTCTGACTACTAATCCTAATATGATGGAGAAAAGTAACGCAAACAGAATAGAAATACAAGCATTTCAGAGGAGGCATGTTGTATATTTGGACTTGCCTTTTGCATGATAAATGGTAGGTGTTATAAATCTGGTCAATTTTCAATTGAAATAGTTCTCCATGTGTTTTTAAAATTAACAAATATATGAATTCCTGTCCCTTTCTCTGTAGCCTATTCATCACATGTATTTTTATATGCATTTATAGTATCCTACCTGGTATCACATGTACATTTTTGTGAGTTGGCTGACTTGGTAGATACAAATTGTGAGAAGAGATCACTCCTCCAAATCGTTGTTGGAACTGAAAATTCCACCTATAGGGGAGCTTCCTAGTAGAATAACATTATACATAAACTCATGTTCAGTAAAATAAATATTTTTGCATCTTTGGATGATATATATTTATAGATGAATTTTGAGTGGCATATATATTGCTACTTTTTAATGTCTGTGTGTGTGTTTTGTGTATATATATATATATATATATATATATATATATATATATATATATATATACACTCTCCAGATTTTTGAAAATATGAAATATATGTGTCTTATTTACACTCGCTAAATTTATTCATGTTCATGGACTTGGATTTATCAACTTTTCACAAGATTATTCTCAGAAATATTCATCCACCTGAAAAACAGATTTAACTAATATTTCTACAGTAACTGACCAAGTTTAACATCAATGCACCTTGATTCCGATATGACAAGCTGTGCATTTTGACGTTCATTTTTATTAAACCCTGGTACATTAATATTTATTCGTATTATGGACATCATAGGATATATATTTCATCCACAAATTCACAAATTTATGGGCATTTGTTTCACTTTCAATCAATTCCTGCTTCAGAACACATGTATTCCTCCAGGTGTCTTGACTGGTCTTTTCATGTGACTTCTACCCAAACACATTATTTTCGATTTTCATAATCAATTTTGAAGCAAAACTCACACCCTTTATGATAAACCATAACCCTAATATTACAAATAGATGTATAATTGGTTTGAATGAATGTATGTTTATCAATATAAAATTTTCTTTATATTTTCAGATACCACTTCAATCCATTTTTTAAAGTTGAAACCAATTATATTCTTTATTCACACTATTGTCTATTCATACATTTTCTCTATATTCAGAGACACAGGGTGCACGTATTTGTACCCCCAATACTAATTTATATGTCTTCAACATATTGCTTCCAGAAATGGTGGAAGAAATACTCATGTCACCTGATATAAATATACATTTTTTCAGTGTAATATTCTGGACACAAAACGCAAATGTCACACTTATGATTGTACCAAATCCTAAATAGGAAGTGAGCATGGATTACTAAAACCATCCATGTCCAGGTGGCCTAATGCTCTCAAATGTCTATCCTGTCGGTGACTACATATTTGTTTCTTCCTAAGATTATATATTAAATCTCAACCTGTTGAAAATGTCTAATCCTATCACTCACTTTATACTTTGCCTGATTTCCTAATGTTTCTATTGATAAATGCTTTCCTACATATTTTTTCCAGTTCATCACTGTGACCAACTCTTCACATGTGCTGACATTTACATTCACTCTCTAACCAAAACTCTATTGCTAAAGTACTTTTGGTCCAAATCCTATTCTCACTCTTCTATCTAAACCTACACTATCTTCCTAATCCTACCGACTATCCCTTTTTGACTGGATGTTTTGTTACACATTCAATCAACCAAGGTACATGGTCCTTTGCCATTATATATCGATTTATCTGAGATATCTGTGCAGAACATTGTTCAAAGCTAAGTTTCCCACTCCAGTGCCCAGTGCACTTCTGGGCTTCAAATCTTATCTAGAATTCCATTGTCATACTTATATTTCACCTCTATATTCTTATAAATACCACAGGATCCCAATATTCTTATTCATCCAGCAGAATGATTCCTAACACAAATCGAACCTGTTATTAACCCTAACCATATACTGTTCCCTCAATCTATCTTTACAAAAGAGCAGGACTGAGTTGGTCTTACAATACAAAAATGTAGGGAGACTTTCACCTGCTGAGAAGCTCAAAGGTCTATGCAGATATAATCCCTGGAGAAGATATAGGGAACTATGAAGTACCTGAGAGAGAAAAAGTCATCTTCAATTGCAAACAACCTGGTCATGACGAAGGGATGTGTCTGAATCAGCCTCTATCTTCTTAATGTAGAGAAGATGGACCAAACCAGGCCTATGTAGAGAGCTGTTCCCAGGTGCCTATGGTTGATATAACTTTCTATCTTGTGAAATTGTAACAGGAAATAGGGGCAGCCTCCATCTCATGAGACCCTTGGAAACAACTGTTAGGACAAAGTGGTTGCAAAGGCAGCAAATTCAATCAGTTCCAGAAAGAAGTGACCTCATCTAATTTTCTTGTTGAAGGAACACTCTAAACTTGGAATCCAGGCACCCAGAGGCAGTCCCAGTTCCAGTCCCAGTGGGCTCACTTGTTTAGATTTACAGAGGACAGAGTCCGTCTTTCTTGGTAAATACTGATGTGAGTATGGCCAAATGCCAGGTGAGCTCTGAAGAGGGGCCTTTCCTGAGAAAGCAGGTAGTGTCTCACTGCTGGTCCCGGCCAATTTCACAGAGTTAGCCAAAGAGACCTGATCTGAGACAGGACAGGCCGTTTCGGGGGAACATAAAATGGTCCACCAGTCAGAGGGCTCTCCAGATAGTCACATACCTACTTGGAGGAAGGAGGTGCCTTTGTGGTTGTGGGTGTGAGTTTGTGGTTTTGTCTCATGTTCTGAGAATAGGAAGGAAAGGCAGTTTGTTTGGTTTGGAATGGACTGTGTCTACTGAGTGCTTTGACAAGGCAAGTGTTTCTATGTCTGTGTATCCCACCGTGTCTGTGGTTGTAGACATTAGAAAAGAGAATGCATCAATGGATTTGTCATGTCTAGTAGAAAGCTTCTAAGCATTCATCCTGCCTAATTTATGAATGGACTGTGGATTGCCTTATGGATGTGCAACACCTACTATCTTCCAAAGTTCCTGTTTTCTTCGTAGAATTATGGCCACTCTTCAGAATAGGCTTATGATTTTATGTCCACCATATGAACCACCTCCAAGATCTGTGACATGGCTATGTACTGGATAGCTGAAGGGAATGAGAGCATGTCAGAAAACACAGATATCATTGGGACCAGGAGAGTCTTAATGGAGAAACCCTGCTTTGGGTCTTTTGCTTACCTATTTGTCTGTTGCCCTGAATGTCAGGAAGTTCTTTGACTCAGGCCACCCCTTTTTGAAGCCTGAAGAAAACAGTTTTCAAATGAAAATGAATGGGCATCACCTTGGGCTCTTTGCTTAATTGCTTTAGAATGGGATGTGTCTGAATCAGCCTCTTGGCCCTGTGTGAGGCTGTGGCTTTGATTCTCAGCACCTGATGGGTCTAAAGAAGGATCCCATGTGTGCATCCAAAACCAAAATGGCCAAAAGAGCGGTCATTGTGGATGGAGTCTCTCGTCTTCCTCTGTAATGTTCCTGCCTCCATCAAGTGAGAATAGGGATCCTTTGGGTCAAATGAGTTCTTCAAAGCCCTGCAGAGTCTAGCCCATAGGTGCTTGGGTTTTCTCATGACTCCCATTTACAAAAAGAATCTAAACCCCACAGTCAATAGGCCACAAATTGCAGAAGTGGAGCAGTATTAACGGCAGGCCTATTTGATCACTCCTGGTTCACAGGAAGGGAGTCCGGGCCTTTAGGCATATGAGGGGTAAGGAAGCTTCTTTTGGACATTGTCTTGGGCTGTGCCCCTCATAGAATCCTCCAGCCAGAGGTAATGATGAGTGTCTATATGGAAGAAGATGAGGTCCATGTGGGAGTGTTTTGGTTTTAATTGTGGTCACTTGTGTGGCGGTTGGAAGAGATGAATTGGTCCACGTGGGCTGGAACTCTGGCGTAATTACCCTTAGAGACTGCATTCTGGAACTGATCTTAGAGAAGTATTGCAATGAGTTGTGTTGGGATTTTAGGAGACCACGCATGGAGTCCTTGGAAAATGAGTCTTGACCCAGGGTTGCTTTCCACAGAGCACTGGGAATCTCAGCCAGGATATCACATGATTTTATTCTGAAAGACTTGGCAGCAATAGTTGAGAGTCAAAACAAACATGGACCTCATATTGTAGACCTCAATGGGCCTGGCTTCATGTGAACTTTTGGCCACTCTTTTGGAAGCCTTGCCTGTGAGAGTTCTCGAGAGCTTTCATTAAAATGAGTTTCCTCAACATTTAATGGTTCCTGAATGAATTGAAACCCACAGTGCCTCCAACTTCATCCTTTAAAAATGGTTAGATAAATACCATGAAATGTTTAAAATTCCCATGAGCAGGTGGCACTGGAAAACCTTTGGATGTCCTGTTTCTGATTATGAATATACCAGAAGGTGCCTTGATTGACTGGTTTTCATGAAAATGGTATAGAAAAGAGATGCAAGTAAGTTCGAGCCTGCTGAGTAGTGGACCTAGAGAAGTTGTGGGCAGGTGTGTGATAAAAAATCTGTGGTTTGGCCATGTGGATCTGCCTTTGGCTTCCAAATGGATTATGACTGATATGGTGCAGCCAGCAGACCCTTCTCTCAAAAGGCATCTTGTTATATGTAGGAGTTTCAGGGCAATGTTCAGAATCAGGTTGCTATGCTCAAGGAGGCAAGCTGGTGGGATAGAAGCATGGTTGGTGCATTTTCCTGCAGACCCTGACCCACCACACGTGACAGAACTCGCTCCAGCACTGTGTCCCAGTTGATCTCCTTGTTTCATGAAGCAAATGCCAAATTGCGAGTGCAGCAGCAAGAAACAGCACGAAAAGTGGAGGATGACCAAATGGGTTCACAGTGCACACGGGGAGACACTTAGCCCCCATTGGTCACAGTTTACCTACAAAGAGAGAATTTAGCAAGGCTGCTTCATGTTCATTGGAAAACAAGAAACCATGTGCTCACAAAGGTCACAAAAATGCAGACCAGCTTGGATGGTCTCACTACAATGGAAGCTAAAGCTCCTGACAAGAACATATATTTCATGTGCCCAACCTCAGAGGCAGTTTCTTAAGAACTCTTTAGGCCAGCAGAGCTCCATGTTTGTGGAGAGTTTACATTGTCCCTTAATTTTGGAAACTCCTCTACCTTCTCCAAATTTGTGAAAATTGAGCAGTTTCCATTGCAGATATGTATTCACAGATTTTCTAACTCTTCTGCTCTAATTGTGTCATACATGGGGCGAAGGTAATGTCAAGGCATTGCTCTGGATGAGAGTGGGAAGATATTTGTGTAGCACATATTTGCATACACATTGCATTCATTTTCAATTTTCTATTCGAAATACTGAATCCCTGACACTATCCCATACCCTACTATCCTCTGACTACTAATCCTAATATGATGGAGAAAAATACCCAAACAGAATAGAAATACAAGCAGTTCAGAGGAGGCATGCTGCATACTTGGACTTACCTTTTGCATGATAAATGGTAGGTGTTATAAATCTAGTCAATTTTTAATTGAAATAGTTCACCATGTGTTTTTAAATTAAACAAATATATGAATTCCTGTCTCCCTTTCTCTGTAGCCTATTCATCACATGTATTTTCATATGCACTTATAGAATCCTACCTGGTATCACATGTACATTTTTGTGAGATGGCTGACTTGGCAGATACAAATTGTGAGAAGAGATCACTCCTCCAAATTGCTGTTGGAACTGAAAATTCCACCTATAGGGGAACTTCCTAGTAGAACATCATTATACATAAACTCATGTTCAGTAAAATAAATATTTTTGCATCTGTGGATGATATATATTTAAAGATGAATTTTGATTGGCATATATATTGCTACTTTTAAATGTCTGTGTGTGGTTTTTTTTGTGTGTGTGTGGGTATGTGTGTATATATATATATATATATATATATATATATATATATATATATATATACACTCTCCAGATTTTTCAAAATATGAAATATATGTGTCTTATATACACTCTCTAAATTCATTCATGTTCATGCATGTGGATTTATAATAAACTTTCCAAAATATTAGTCTCAGAAATATTCATCCACCTTAAATACATATTTGTTTCCTAGTACTGAAAACTAACTTCAGTGAATGGTGCATACAAATGTTAATAATTCTACAGGAACTGATCCAGTCTATCACCAATGCAAGTAGATCCCAATGGGACATGATATATAATATGATGTTCATTTATATTCAACACTGGTACATTATTATTTCTTCACTTTTTGCTCATCATAAGATATGTATTTCATCCACAAGTTCACAAATTTGTAGGCATTTCTTTAAACTTTAATCACTTCCTACTTCACAACACATGTATTGTCAGGGTTTCTTGACTGGTCTTTTCATGAGACTTCTTTCCAAACACATTATTTTCGATTTCCATAATCACTTTTGAAGTAAAACTCACACACTCTTCATGATAAACCAAAACACTAATATTGACATTAGATGAATAACTGGTTGGAATGAATGATTGTATATGCATATAAGATTTCCAGTAATTTTTCAGATATCAGTTCATCCCATTATATTAAGTGGGAACAAGTTATATTACTTATTCACAGTATGGTCTATTCATGCTTTATCTCTATATTCATAGACATAGGGTACACCTCTTTGTACGCCCAATACTAATTTTATGTCTTCAGTATATTGCTACCAAAAATGGTGGAAGAAATACTTATGTCACCTGATCTACATATACATATTATCACAATAATATTCTGGACAAAAATGTAAATGTTACACTTATGATTGAACCAAGCAAAGCCTAAATGAAATGTGAACATAGATTACTAAAAACATCCATGTCCAGGGTGCCTAATGCTCTCAAATGTCAATATTATTGGTGACTTCATATTTGTTTCTTTCTAAGATTCAACCTCAAGCCTGTTGAAAATGTCTAATCCTCTCACTCACTTTATACTTTCCCTGATTTTGTAATATATTTATTGATATCTTCTTTTCTACATGTTTTCCCCACTTCATCATCGTGACTGGCTCTTCATATGTGCTGACATATACATTCACTCTCTAACTGAAATCCTATTGCTAAAGAACTTTTGTTCCAAATCATATACTCACTCTTCTTCCTAAAACGACCGACTATCTTCCTAATCCTACCGACTATCCCTTTTTGAAGGGATGTTCTCTTCTACATTCTATCTTCCAAGGTACAAGGTCCTATGCCATTGTATATCAAATTATCTGAGACATCTGTGCAGAACATAATTCAAAGCTAAGTATCCCAATCAAGGGCCCAATGCCCTTATGGGTTTAAAATCATACCTGGATTTCTGTTTTCATACTTATGTTTCACCTCTACATTCTTGTAAATATACCAGGTTCCCAATACCATTATTCATCCAGAAGAATGATTCCTAACACAAATCGAAATCAAACCTGTTATTAACCCAAAACATACACTGTTCCCTCAATCTCATTTTACAGAAGAGCAGGGACAAAGTTGTTCTTACAATACAGAAAAGTAGGGGACCTTCCACCTGCTGAGATCCTCAAAGGTCCATGCAGAAATGATACCTGGAGAAGTTGTAGACAGGTATGAAGGACCTGAAAGAGCAAAAGTCATCTTCGATGACAAACCACCTGGTCAGGATGAAGGGATGTGTCTGAATCAGCCTCTCTCTTCTTATTGTGGAGAAGATGGACCAAACCAGGCCTGTGTGTGTGCCTATGGTTGATATACCATTCTAAATTGTGAAAGTGTCAGAGGAAGAAGGGGCAGCCTCCATCTCATGGGGCCCTTGGAAGCAACTGTTAGGACCAAGTGGTTGCAAAGGCAGTGACCTCATTCAGTTCCAAAGAAAGTGTCATACCTCATTTCCTTGGTGATGGAACTCTCTGAACTTGGTATCCAAGAAGCCAGGCACCCAGATGCAGTTCCAGTCCCAGTCCCAGTGGGCTCACTTGTTTGGATTTACCAAGGACAGAGTCAGTCTTTCTTGGTACCTACTGATGTGAGGATGGCCAAATGCCAGGAGAGCTCTGAAGAGGGACCTTTCCTGAGAAAGCAGGTAGTGGCTCACCACTTTTTCCTGACAACTTCACATAGTTGGCCAAGTAAACCAGATCTGAGAGAATACAGGCCATTTCGGGGGAACATAGTATTGCCCACCAGTCAGAGAACACTCCGGATAGTCACAGACCTACTTAGGGGAAGGAGGTGCCATTGTGAGTGTGGGTGTGTGGTTTTGTCTCTTGTTCTGAGAATAGGTAGGAAAGGCGGTTTGTTTGGTTTTCAGTGAACTATTTCTAGTAAGTCATTTGACAAGGTGAGTGTTTCTATGTCTGTGTATCCCACTGTGTCCGTGGTTGTAGACATGAGAAAAGACAATGCAACAATGGATGTGTCCTGTGTAGTAAAAAGATTCCCAGCATTCATCCTGCCCAATTTATGAATGGACTGCAGCTTGCCTTATGGATTGGCAAAACCTACTACCTTCCTAAGTCCCTGTTTTCTTCCTGAATTCTGGCAACTCTCCAGAATAGTCTCATTGTTTTGTGTCCAAGATATGTACCAACTCCAAGGTCTTTGACATGTCCATGTACTGGATACCTGAAGGGAATGGCCAGTATCTCAGAAAACTCAGATATGAGTGTGACCAGAAAAATCTCAGTGGAGATACCATGCTTTGGGCCTTTTGCTTACCTATTGTTCTGTTGCCCTGAATGTCAGGAAGATGTTGGGCTCAGGCTACCCCTTTGTGAAGCCTGAAGAAAACAGTTTTCAAATGGAAATGAATGGGCATCACCTGTGGCTCTTGCTAAATTGCTTCGGAAAGGGATGTGTCTGAATCAGGCTCTCTACCCTGTGTGAGGCTGTGGCTTAGATTCTCAGCACCTGATGGATCTAAAGAAAGATCCCATGTGTGAAACCAAAACCAAATTCGCAAAAAATTTCAGTCATTGTGAATGAATTCTATTGCCTTTCTCTGTAGGTTCCTTAAATCAATCAAGTGAGAATAGCGATCCTTTTGGTCAAATGAGTTCTTCAAATCTCTGCAGAGGTGCTTGTCTTTTCTCATGACTCCAGTTCACATAAAGAATCTAAACCCCACAGTCAGAAGGCCTCAAATTGGAAAAGCGGAGCAGTATTAATGACAGGCCTATTTGATCACTCCTGGTTCACAGGAAGGGTGTCCTTCCCACCCTGACTTGAGCCAAATGAGGGGCAAGGGAGCTTATTTTGGACACTCTTTTGGAATGTGCCCCTCATGGAAAGCTCCAACCAGTGGTTATGATGAGTGTCTATAAGGAAGAAGATGGGGCCATGTGATAGTGTTTTGTTTTTAATTGTGTTCATTTGATTGGCGGTGTGAAGAGATGACTGGGTCAACCTGGGCTTGAACTCTGGTTTGATTCCCCTTAGAGACTGCGTTCTGGAATTGACCTCAGAGAAGTATTGCCATGAAAAGTGTTGGGATATTAGGAGGCCACGCATGAAAGTCACCCTTGGAAACTGAGATCTAGGCCCAGGGTGGTTTTCCAAAGAGTACTGGGAATCTCAGCCAGTATATCACATGATTTTATTCTGAAAGACTTGGCAGGGATAGTTTTGAGTCAAAACACACATGGACCTCACATTGGAGACCTCACTGCGCCTGGCTTCATGTGACCTTTTGGCCACTCTTTTGGAAGCCTTGCCTGTGAGAGTTCTCCAGAGCTTTCTTTGAAATGAACTTCCTCAACATTTAATGGTTCCTGAATGAATTGAAACCCACAGTGCCTCCAACTTCATCCTTGAAAAATGGCCAGATAAATACCATGAAATTTTTAACATTCCCATGACCAGGTGGCACTGGAGAACCTTTGGATGTCCTGTTGCTGATCTTGAGTGTACCAGACCCTGCCTTAATTCACTGGGTTTCATGAAAATGGTGTAGAACAGAGATGCCATTGAGTTATAGCCTGCAGAGTTGTTGGCCTAGAGAAATGGTGTGCAGTTTTGTGATAATACATCTGTGTTGTGACCATGTGGTTCTGCCATTGGCTTCCAAATTCATTGTGACTGCCATGGTGCAGCCAGGAGACCTGTATATGTAAAAGCATGTTTTTATATTGAAAGATTTCAGGGCCATGTTCAGAATCAAGTTGCTATGGACATGGGGGCAAGCAAGTTAGAGCCTGCAGAGTATTGGGCCTAGAGAAGTGGTCTGCAGTTGTGTGATAATACATCTGTGTTATGGCCATGTGGATTTCTCATTGGCTTCCAAATTTTTTGTGACTAACATGGTGCAGCCAGGAGACCCGAATATGTAAAAGCATGTTTTTATATGGAGAGGATTTAGGGCCATGTTCAGAATCATGTTGCTATGGACAAGGGGGCAAAGTATGTGGGAAAGAAGCCTGGTTGTTGCATTCTCCTGCAGACCCTGACCCACAACACGTGACAGAACTCCCTCCAGCACTGTGTCCCTGTTGAACTTCTTGTATTTTGTGAAGCAAATACCAAACTCCCAGTGCAACAGCAGGAAACACCACGAAAAGTGGAGGATGACCAAATGGCTCCACAGTCCACATGGGGAGACAATTAGACCCCAGTGGCCACTGTTTACATACAAAGAGTGAATTCAGCACTGCTGCCTCATGTTCACTGGAAAATAAGAAACCATATCCTCCAGGTCACATAGATGCAGACCCAGATTTTATTGTCTCACTACAAAGGAAGCTAAAGCTCCTGAAAATAACGTATGTTTCAAGTGCCCAACCTCAGAGGCAGTTTCTCAAGATGTCTTTCCGCCAGCAGACCTCCATGTTAGAGGAGTGTTTACCATGTCCCTTACTTTTGGAAACTCCTCTACCACCTCCAAGGTTCTGAACTCTGAGCATTTTCCACTCAAGATATGTATTCACAGATTTTCTAACTCTTCTATTCTAATTGTGACTTACTTCAGGCGAAGGTAATGTCAAGGATTTGTTCTGGATGAGAGTGGGAAGATTTTTGTGTAGCATATATTTGCATACACATTTGATTCATTATTCTATTTTCCATTTGAAATACTGATCCCTGACACTAACTCATAACCTACTGGACTCTGACGACTACTCCTAATATGATGGAGAAAAATAACCCAAACAGAATAGAAATCCAAGCAGTTCAGAGGAGGCATGGTGTATAGTTGGACTTGCCTTTTGCATAAAAAAGGGTATGTGTTATAAATCTAGTCAATTTTCTGTTGAAATAGTTATCCATGTGTTTTTAAAGTTAACAAATATGTGAATTCCTGTCTCCCTCTCTCTGTAGCCTACTCAGCACATGTATTTTTATATGCACATATAGAATCCTACCTGGTATCACACGTACATTCTTGTGAGGTGGCTGACTTGGCAGATACAAAATGTGAGAAGAGATTACTCCTCCTAAATGCTGTTGGAACTGAAAATTCAATGTATGGGTAAACTTCCTAGTTAAACAACATTATACATAAATCTATCTTCAGTAACATGAATATTTTTGAATCTGTGGATGATGTATATTTCATGGTGAATTTCAATTGGCATATATATTGCTATTTTTATAGTCTCAATTTGTGTGAGTGTGTGTGTGTGTGTATATATATATATATATATATATATATATATATATATATATATACTCTCCAGATTTTTCAAAATATGAAATGTATGAGTCTTATTATACACTCCCTGAATTCATTCATGTTCATGTATGTGGATTTATAATCAACTTTTCACAAGATTATTCTCAGAAATACTCATCTACCTGAAATACATATTTGTTTCCTAGTACTGAAAACTAACTTCAGTGAATGGTGCATACAAATTCTAATATTTCTACATTAACGGACGCAGTTTAACATCAATTCAAGTAGATTCCTGTGGGACATGATGTGTATTTTAACGTTCATTTTTATTCAACACTGGTACATTACTATTTCTTCAATTTCTGCACATCATCGTATATATTTATCATCCACAAGTTAGCAAATATATAGGCGTTTGTTTCACTTTAAATCACTTTCTGCTTCAGAACACATGCATACCTCTAGGTTTCTGGACTGGTCTTTTCATGAGACTTCTTTCCAAACACATTATTTTCAATTTCCATAATCACTTTTGAAGCAAAACTCAAACACTCTTCATGAAAATCCATAACCCTAATATTTCATTCAGATGTATAATGGGTAGGATTAAATGTAGTATATCAATATAAGGTTTTCTGTATATTTTCAGATATCAATTCAATCCATTATTTAAAGTTGGAACCAGTAATATTATTAATTCACAGTATTGTCTATTCATGCATTATCTCTATATTCATAGACAAATGGTACACCTATTTCTACCCAAAATACTAATTCATATATCTTCAAAATATTGCTCCCATAAATGGTGGAAGAAAAACTCCTATTACCTGATCTACATATATTATTTATTATAGTAATATTCTGGACACACATAGGAATGTTCACACTTATGATTGTACCAATGTAAAGTCGGGCGAGCGTCGGAAAAGAGACCACGAAGAGACTGTCTCATGCAACAGCAAAGGGTTTATTGGGGGTCCAGCATGCTGGGGCTCAGAGCTCACTTGAATAGAGAAGAGAGCCCTAAGAACAGCTTAAGCAGAGCTTATGCAATTTACGTGGTGAGAGCAGGGAGGGAAATTTATTGATGGGTCAGGTCGAGTGAGTGGTTTGCATGCCAATGGGAGAGGGAGTACATTCAACAGTTTGGCAATTGGGGACAGCACATTCTGGGAACAAGATTAGCAAACAGTTTTCAAGATTTCATCAGTATTTTGTTAAGCATACAGAAAAACAAGAAGTTAAAAGTACATATTTTATTAACCTTTCATTCCCCACTTCTTATTCTGGTTAATTTTAATCATAAAAATGAGCATTGCGGGGTCTCACATTTTATGTCTTCTAGTGAGGTATATTGTTGTCTGATTACCATAAGTTTAACTTATCCAATTTAAGCTTGTAGAAAGGAAACTAGATGGTTGAGCAAACAGGGTCCTACAATTAGCAATGAAATGAGGATTATTAATGGACTGGCCAGGGCTGATAAAAGCGTAGTTAACCAGGGGGACTGTGTGAACAAAGACTCAAACCACCCTTTTTGTGCATCTCTCTCTTGTTGATGCTCTTCTAGGCGTCTTCTTAATTTACTCATAGATTTTTTTACAACTCCAGTATGGTCGGCATAAAATCAACTTTTTCCCTCAATGCAGCACAAAAGCCCCCTTCTCTCACGAAGAGGAGGTCCAACCCTCGCATGTTCTGTAAAACAATTTCAGAGAGAGAGGTTAAAGATTCCTATAAAACTGTGATGGAGGTTTTTAATATCTTTAAATTTTGGTCTATTGCTGCTTCTCATCGGGTCATTTGTTGTGTCACATGGACTAGGACAGTGATTCCTGTGCCCACACCTGCAGCAGCTCCTTTTCCTAATAGGATGGCTAAAGTGAGGGATACAGGTTTCCAGAGGAACCGGGTTGTATGCCCCCGTATTTGATATTTAAATTAACCTGCCTCATGATAGAGCACTCTGGGAAACATCTGAACATTACATAATTAATCACATCTGTTGACCATTTTATGAAAACATAAACAATGTTTAAGTATATAGAATTATACTGTTGTAAGGACGGACAATTCAAGGCACCTAAGATAGCACCGAAGACAGCGAAACATACCTATTTGGTTGCAACGGATTTAGAGGGCATTGCTTCTGTTGTAATCAATTAGTCACCTGATCTCCAAATTTAGGTAGTTTCCGAATTTTGTACCCAACATGTAAGGGAAGGGGCTCAGAAGTTCACAGTCTGCATAAGTTCACAAAAAGAAGTTTTCGTTTCTATTGTTTTTTTCATCTGTTCTGGGCAAGTTAACATTTTAAGGACACCTGGAGTGGGAGAGCTTTTTTCTTCTCTTTTTTTTTTTCTCACTGCCAGCTGTAACAATGGAGCTCATTTGGTAACTTATTTATCTTAGAAATGTAACCATGTCTGTGAAGCCCCAGCTCAAGGCCAGAGGCCTTGTTCACATGTTTTGTGAAAAACTAGTAAGGGGGAGTCTAGCTTAGGAGTGCTGATTTTTCCAGCCAGTGGCCAAATAGAACAGGGAAACACGAAAAGGGGAAGTTTATCTACATTGAACTCTTTTATAGGGACTCTTTGGCTGAAAGTCCTAAAGTCAGCCATGGTGAAGACTGCTGGAGAAGGTCATTTAAGTCTTTTCTGTGGGCCTGGTATAGACGGGGAAGACAGGGAAGGCGGGTCTGAGAGCAGCACCTTGGGTCTGAGCATGAGGAAGGAGACATGTAAAAGAATAATGGGAAAGGGGTTTGGAATTTTCCAGGCAACAAAACTTGAGCAGTAGAACAGATAGAGCAGAGGGGAAGATGGGAGTTTGTATCCCAAAAAGCCTGTGAGGGACTTTAAATTCTTAGTAACCTGTTTTCAGTGATGACAGAGCAACTTTAAAGGCCATTTTCATTACATCTTGGATAGGGGTCTGAGGGCTCTCCTTAGCTGGTTTGAGCTTTGGGTTAGCTGGTAAGAGGACCTGGTGGGACCTGGTGCGGGCACTGACAGGAGAAGAGAGTAGTGAGTGGGTGGATGGGTACCTCAGTACCTGCTACCTCAGCAAGGGGGCAATAATCTGAGAACCGGCGGTTTGGGTTTTTGATCTAGTAATTGGAGGGAAGAAATCAGGTTGCTGAGGTGGGAGTGGCAGCAGAGAGTCTGGAGCAGAAAGCTGAGGGTGAGGATCTATTGGATAAGCATAGTTCAGGATGTGAGCGAAGGAGGGAAAATGCCTCCACTTAGGGGAATTTCCTTCCACCCTTTGAGCACTTGCCGAAGTTAAAAAGGTCACGGAGAATTTTAGGATCTAGAGACCCCTCTGGGGGCCATCGGTATTGGTTGTGTAATTGGTAATATGGCCAATGCTGTGTATTGAATTTGATGAGGAGTTTGGGTTCCACCAGGCACCCCTGTATGCTCACATTCCCATGACTTACAGAAGAAGTCGGCATTTCCCCCACACAGCCATGTCTGTTTGTGGCTTTGATAGTCCGCTGGGCAAACATAGTAATCTAGGCTAGCCAACCTGCATCTGGCTCTCGTGTCCCTACATCCATAATGTTTGTTTCTATTACCTATGATACGGAAAGGATTTATTGGAATTTTAGTTGGATCCCCTTCATCAGGGATATCCCAATAGGAAAGACCTATAGCCAGCTGACAAATGTCTGGGTGGAGAGATGGCCACCATGTCCCTAAAGGGGCTGTATGCAAGATAGACCATACTTCTTGTACAGTAGGATTTGTGATCAGCCATTACTGCTGAACAGGCTGATGAGGGTTAGGACTACTCTTGGCCAAGGGGAGAGTCTGTAGCCTTATCCACATGGCGAATACGCACTTTGAAAGTGTTACCAGTCTTTTCCAGTTTCCAGTCAGATTTTGGACAGGGCGCAGGCCAGAGATGAGAGACATGGATCCATGAAGTGATTCCGTCTACATTTACCACTGTAGGTGTTATATGTAGCACCTTATATGGTCCTTTCCAGTGGGGTTCCAGGGATGACACCTGATGTCGTCTAATGTAGACGAAGTCTCCTACTTGGTATCGATATGGAGTCCCCTCGTCCCCAGGTTGGTCGGCAGTGGCCAGATGTTTCCACAGATATTGCTGATTTCTTTCAAGAGCTTTAAGTCTGTCAAGCAAGGGGGTGTGGAAGGGATTGTTAGGTCTTAGAGTTTGGGTTAGGTCCCTTACTGGAGGAGGGACCATAGAGAATTTCATAGGGGGTGAGGTTACACAAGGAAACAGAGGAGTATGAGTATTTCTTGCATGAAACAGTGCATAAAGCAGGAGAATAGATCGATCTTTTATGCCGATCTCTAAGCTTGATTTTGTTAATTCTCTTTAATGGTTCTATTATTTTTTTTTTTACCTGTACTGAGCTCTGGGGTCTATAAGCACAATGTAATTTCCAATTAATCCCCAGGGTCCTGACTAATCCCTGACTTATCAGGGCAATTAACGCCAGTCCATTATCAGACCCTATTGCCTTAGCCAGTCCGTATCTTAGAAAAATATCTTTCAGGATCTTCTTGACCACAATTTGTGCCATTTATTTTGTTGTTGTTGTTTTTTTTTTTTTTGTGTGTGTGGGGGGGGAAGGCTTCAATTAATTCATCCTTAAAATGTATCTACAAAGACTAGGAGATATTTAAGTCCATAACTTCCTGGCTTAATTTCAGTAATGTCCACTTCCAAGAATTGTCCTGGTCTGGTTTCTTGTAGGTGCTTTCCTGCAGGAAAGTTGGAAGGGTAAGCATTAACCAATTGACAGACCCGGCAGGCTTTTGTTACCCGTTCAGTTATTTCTTTCGCTCTGAGTCGGTTAGTGGAAAACTCTGTTCTTGATTCTTCAGGAATGCCTGCAGTTTCTTTGAACCAAGGTGAGTGAGTTGATGTACATTTTTAACTTAGTTTAGGGCTTTCTGAAAATGCAAGCTGGGCTCAGTGAAGTTGAGGGTTTCAGTGTCAGTGATCTTAGATGTTATCAAAAGCTTGCTGGTGCTCAGGGGTCCATTAGAATTGGGCATCTCTCTTTAACAGCGGGTATAAAGGAGCAGATAAGGACGCAAACCCAGGTATCCATAAGCTGCATAAGCCAGCAGTCCCAAGAAACTCTCTGAATTGTCTGCTGTTAGATGGGGGTGGTATCTGCTCAATGGATTGTTTTCTGGTCTCAGTGAGCCATCGCTTACTGCCCCTAAGGGAATAGTCCAGGAAGATTACTTCTTGCTGGCAAATTTGGGCTTTTTTGGCAGAAGCACTATACCAGAGTTGAGCAAGCTCGTATAATAATAATTGGGTTCCAGACTCACAGTTTTTCTTGGTGTTGGCTGCCAGTTGCAGGTCATCGACATATTGAAGCAGGGTGACGTCAGGGTGCATAGTTCTGAAGTTGTTGGGGTCTCTGTGGAGGGCTTCATCAAAGAGAGTGGGGGAGTTTTTGAACCCCTGTGGGAGTCTAGTCCATGTTAGTTGACCAGACGTCCCGGTTTCTGGGTCTACCCACTCGAAATCAAATAGCAACTGACTATCTTTATGCAGAGGCAAGCAAAAGAAAGCATCTTTTAAGTCCAGAACAGTATACCATTTCCGCTCATGGTTCAGAGTGCTAAGCAGATTGTACAGATTATGTACTGTGGGGTGAATGTCCTGCACTCTGTTGTAGATCTCTCTTTGGTCTTGAACGGTGTGATAGTCCCCGGTTCCTGGATTTTTATACTGGTAACAGGGCAGTGTTCCAGTTCAAATGACAGGGCCTTAGGACCCTTAAGGCCAGATATTTCTGAATATGGGGCCTTATCCCATCTTTAGCTTTTTTGCTCAGAGGATATTTTTTGACATTGATGGGGGGGCTGAAGTTTTTAACTCCACTGTTATTGGAGGATGTTTCACGGCTACGTGTAACCCAGCAGTTTTTTCCTAGGCATCTGCGTAATCTGTTATCCATTTCCGGGGTAGCTTGCCTGTTTGATCAGTCTTGGGGGGTTTGACAAGTTGATGTTCATCTTCTACTGACATAGTAAAAGCCGTGACTATAGGAGTTTTTACTGAAAAATTTAGAAATTTCACTTGGGGGCCTTCAGGGTTAAAAGTTATTCTGGCCTGGAGCTTTTTGAGCAGATGTGTGCCCATCAATGGGGTCGGGCATTCTGGGATTACTAGGAACGAGTGATGGATTTTTTCTTTCCCCAGGTCCATGGTCCTCTTAGTTGTCTAAGCCCCATATTTACTCCCATTAGCCCCTTGAACTAGAGTCCTTTTTGTTTGATAGATGGCCCAATGGGGCCTTAAGGGCTGAGTATACTTACCCTGTATCCACTTAAAAGTTTAACCCCCCCAGCGAGTACTTTGTGTTCTTTTGGCCGGGCCAGCTACCTCCAAGGAAGGAGGGGCTGTGTGTGCCGTGGGGTAGTCACCTGGAGGGCGCTGGGCTGGCCTATATTCCTCCAATGGTGGAGAGTCTGAGTCAGCAGCAGGGGAATCACTTAGAGGGTGTTTGGGGTTGGAGGACAAGGGCAGGGCATAAGGAGGGGGAAGAGAGTCCAGTAGAGTCTTGAGACTCAGGGACAACAGAGGGTGGAGGAGGGGGAGCAGAGGGTTTGAGAGATAGAAAAGTGGGAGAACCAGTAGGAGCGGGGACAGGGACAAGGAAAGGCTTCAACCATGGAAGAGGAGATTTGCAGAGGTCCTGCAAACTAAAGATATATTGCTGTTGATCTGGATGGCTATGTGGCCCCGGCTGAAAGACAATATCTCTGAGTTTTTGAATTAGTGTGAAGTAGAAAGATCCTTCTGGGGGCCATCCGACTCCAAAGGTGGGTCATTCTGAGACACATAGAGTCTTCCAGATCTGACGTTTTACTGAAAAAAAGAAGATTCTGAGCCTTTAAGCAGACTTTGGTCCAGTGATCAAGGTTCAGGGACAGAGGCATTGAAGTGTTCTGTCCCATATGAAAGATACACAAATAGTGAAAGCAATGACACACGACACAGACAAGACAAGACAATAAAGACAGGCAATGGACGTCCAATACTGAGAACAGGACTGAGTAGCCAGGAAAACCTGATGGGCTGACAATACCGAATCCAAAACAAAATATCACTGAGTTTAGGAGACTATTGTTACTCGGTTTCCCGGGTTCTCTGGGGCGTCCCCCAGAGACGTGGCCTGTGGCTCTGTGACACTTCTGTCAGCCACCGTCAGAGAGAGCTCATGCTCATCACCAATAGCCATTTTGCCCATCCCTAACCTGAAACCTGAAACAAGAAAGTGGCACCTTACTTAACCTGAGATGAGCCTATTGGGGGTCTTTCGTCCAACGCTGCTGGAACTCGCTGGGGCCCTCAGATGTAATGGTCAGGCGACCATTGGAGGAAGAGACCACCAAGACACTGTCTCATGCAACAGCAAAGCACCCAAAATTCTGGGGCTCAGACCTCACTTGAATAGAGCAGAGAGCACTGAGAACAGCTTAAGCAGAGCTTATATACTTTTCTTGAAGAGGGCAGGGAGGGAAGTTTATTGATGGGTCAGGGCAAGTGGGCGGTTTGCATGTAAACGGGTGAGGGTGTACATTCTGCAGTTTGGCAGTTGGGGACAGCACATTCTGGGAACAAGATTAGCAAAAAGTTTTCAAGATTTCAAGAGTGTTTTCTTAAGCATACAGAAAAACAGGAAGAGACAAGTACCTATTTTATTTATTTTCAACAAAGCCTAAATGGAAAGTGAGCATGAATTACTAAAAACATTCATGTCCAGGTTGCCTAATGCTCTCAAATGTCAATTCTATTGGTGACTACATATTTCTTTCTTCCTAAGGTTATATATTCAACCTCAACCCTGTTGAAAATGCCTAATCCTATGACTCACTTAATAATTTGCCTGATTTCCTAAGGTCTCTATTGATACCTCCTTTCCTACATATTTTCCCAAATTCATTATTGTGACTGACACTTAACATGGGCTGACATTAATATTCACTCTCTAACCGAAACCCTATTGGTAAAGAACTTTTTTTCCAAATCTTATTCTCACCCTTCTTTCTAAACCTACTGACTATCTTCCTAATTCCACCGACTATCCCTTTTTGACTGGAGGTTCTCTTCGACATTCAATCATCCAAGGTAAAACGTCCTATGCCATTGTGTATGGATTTATCTGAGACATTTGTGCAGAAAGTATAACATTGCTAAGTATCCCAATGAAGGTCTCAATGCCCTTCTGGGATGCAAATCTTACCTAGATTTCTGTTTCCATAATTTTAACTCACGTCTATATTCTTATAAATATCACAGATTCCCAATACCATTATTCATCCTGCAGAATGATTCCTAACCGAAATCGAAACTGTTATTAACCGTAACCACACAGTGATCTCTCAATCTAACTTTAGAGAAGAGCAGGGACAGAGTTGGCCTTAAAATATAGGGATGTAGGGGATCTTCCACTTGCTGAGAACCTCAAAGGTCCATGCAGAAATGATGCCTGAAGAAGATGTAGGCAGCTATGAAGGACCTGAGAGAGCAAAAGTCATCTTCCATTGCCAAAAAACCTGGTCAGGATGAAGGGATGTGGCTGAATCAGCCTCTCTCTTAATGTACAGGAGACGGACCAAACCAGGCCTTTGTGGAGCGCTGTTTCTTGGTGCCTTTGATTTATATATCATTCTAACTTGTGAAAATGTCACAGGAAGTAGGGGCAGCCTCCATCTCATGGAACCATTGGAAGCAACTGTTAGGACAATGTGTTTGCCAAGTCAGTGACCTCATTAAATTCCTGAAGGAAGTAACCTACCTCACTTCCTTGGTGATGGAACACTTTAAACTTGGGATCCAGGAAGCCAGGCACTGAGAGCCAATCCAAGTCCCAGTCCCAGTGGGCTCACTTGTTTGGTGTTACTAAGGACAGAATCAGTCTTTCTTGGTACCTACTGATGTGAGGATGGCCACATGCCAGGGACCTTTCCTGAGAAAGTAGGTAGTGGCTCTCCATATGCTCCTGACAACGTCACAGAGTTGGCCAAGGAGACCAGATCTGAGAATGGATAGGCCATATCAGGGGAACATAGTATGACCCACCAGTCAAAGGACACTCTGGATAGTTACAAACCTACTTGGGGGAAGGAGGTGCCTTTGTGGGTGTGGGTGTGAGTGTGTGGTTTTGTCTCATGTTCTGAGAATAGGTAGGAAAGGTGGTTTGTTTGGATTGGAATGGACTTTTTCTAGTAAATTGTTTGACAAGGCGAGTGTTTCTATGTCTGTTTCTCCCACTGTGTCCGTGGTTGTAGACATTAGAAAAGAAAATGCATCAATGGATGTTTCCTGTCTTGTAGAAAGCTTCCCAGCATTCATCCTGCCCAATTAACGCATGGACTGTGACTTGCCTTATGGATGGGCAACACCTACTATCTTACTACGTTTCTGTTTTCTTCCTGAATTCTGGCCACTCTCAAGAATTGGCTCATGGTTTTGTGTCCAAGATATGTACCACCTCCAAGCACTGTGACATGGCCATGTACATGATAACTGAAGGGAATGGGAGGATCTCAGAAAACTCAGATATCAATGTGACCAGTAAAGTCTCAGTGGAGAATCCTTGCTTTGGGCCATTTGCTTACCTATTGCTTCATTGCCCTGAATGTCAGGAAGGTCTTTGCCTCAGGCCACCCCTTTGTGAAGCCTTAAGAAGACAGTTTTCAAATGGAAATGAATGGGCATCACCTGTGGCTCTTTGCTTAATTGCTTCCAAAAGGGATGTGTCTGAATCAGCCTCGTGAACCTGTGTGAGGCTGCTGCTTAGATTCTTAACACCTGATGGATCTAAGGTAAGATTCCATGTGTGCTACAAATACAAAATGGTCAAAATAGCAGTCATTGTGTATGAAGTCTCTCGCCATCTTCTGTAAAGTTCCTGACCTCCATCCTGGCCTGCAAAGGCTAGACCATAGATGCTTGGGTTTTTTCATGACTCCCATTCATATAAAGAATTTATACCTGGCAGTCAGTAGGCCTCAAATTGGAGAAGTGGAGCAGTAATAAGGTCAGGCCTATTTGATCACTCCTGGTTCACAGGAAAGGTGTTTAGGCCACACTGACCTTAGGCAACATAGGGGCGAGGGAGCATATTTTGGACAGGGTCTTGGACTTCACCCCTTTTGGAAACGTCCAGCCAGAGGATTTGATGAGTGTCTACATGGAAGAAGACGAGGGCTATGTGAAAGTGTTTTGGTTTTAATTGTGGTCATTTGTGTGGCAGTTGGAAGACATAACTGTGTCCACCATGGCTTGAACTTTGGTGTGATTCCCCTTAGAGACTGCGTTCTGGACCTGACCTCAGAGAAGAATTGCCATGAATTGTGTTGGGATTTCAGGAGGCCACGCATGAGAGTCCCCATTGGAAACTGAGATATAGGCCCAGGTGGCTCTCCACAGAACACTGGGAATCTCAGCTACGATATCACATGATTTTATTCTGAAAGACTTGGCAACCATAGTTGAGATTCAAAACACACATGGACCTAGCATTGTAGACCTCAATGGGCCTGGCTTCATGTGACCTTTTGGCCACTCCATGGGAAGCCTTGCCTGTGAGAGTCCTCCAGAGCTTTCATTGAAATGAAATTCCTCACCATTTAATGGTTCCTGAAAGAATTGAAACTCACAGTGCATCCAACTTCATCCTTGAAAAATGGCTAGATAAATACCATGACATTTTTGAAATTCTTATGACCAAGTGGCACTGAAGAACATTTGGATGTCCAGTTGCTGATCATGAGTGTACCAGAGAGTGCCTTGATTGACTGGGTTTCATGAAAATGGTGTAGAAGAAAGAATCCTGTATGTTGGCGCCTGCTGAGTAGTGACCCAGAGCTGTGGTGTGCAGTTGTGTCATAAAATATCTCTGGTGGGGCCATTTGGATCTGCCATTGACTTCCAAATGTCTTGTGGCAGACATGGTGCAGCCAGTAATCCCTATATGTCTGATCTCTTCATATAAAGGCATCTTGTTATATTTAGAGGTTTCAGGGCCATGTTCAGAATCAGGTTGCAATGGTTGAGGGGGCAAGCTATGTGGGATATAAGCCTCATTGGTGGATTCTCCTGGAGACCCTGACCCACCACACGTGTGAGAAATCCCTCCAGCACTGAGTCCCTGTTGATCTCCTTGTATTTCATGAAGCAAATACTAAACCCCCAGTGCAGCAGCAAGAAACACCATGAAATGTGGAAGATGCGCAAATGGCTTCACATACCACATGGGGTGACACTTAGCCTTCAGTGACAACAGTTTCCCTACAAAGAGAGAATTCTGCACTCCTGCCTCATGTTCATTGGAAAATAAGAAACCATGTCCTCCAGGTCACATAGATGCAGACCCACCTCTGATGGTCTCACTACAAAGAAGCTAAAGCTCCTGACAACAACATATATTTCAAGTGCCCAAGGTCAGGGAGAGTTTCTCAATAAGTTTTAGGCCGGCAGAGCTCCATGTTTGTGGAGTGTTTACCTGTTTGACCAGGACAGGAGAAAAGACCACTGACTCCAATTAAAATCAAATTAAAGCAAGCTTATTATTTTTCCACTGGCTGAGCTGCCTATCCCTCTCAAAATGGCAGAAACAAGACAGCAACCCCACCTTTCCTACAGCCCAGTTTATAGTCCAGTAAGTTACACAAAAGGGGGGTTACAGATAACAGAACTCGGAGAAGCATCACGCTATTGCTAGTTTACAATTTTTTTTTTTTCTGGCCCCATCATCAGAATTTATGAGGACCATTAGAGACTCACGAGAGTCGTTGTCTGGCCAGAGAAGGCCAATATTTATGAGGTGTCACTAAATTTTCAGAGAGGGCTGCTATCTGGTCAGAGAGCCAGGCATGGGTGAGTTCAAGGCACGGACAGGCATTCCAAGCAGATTCAGAATTTGCAGTAATTTATAGGAAAGCAAAATTATCTTTTCATGACTTTGTGGCAAGATGGCTCCCAATTTTAATAAATGATCAGGTTGGGTTTATCATTCCCCCCCATTTTTTTTTTGCTTTTTAATATTTTTTAAATTAATTTTTATTGTAGGTTGTTCAAACATTACATAGTTCTTGATATATCATATTTCACACTTTGATTCAAGTGGGATATGAGCTCCCATTTTTACCCCATATACAGATTGCAAAATCACATCAGTTGCAGAACCATTGATTTACATATTGCCATTATGGTGTCTGTTGTATTCTGCTGCCTTTCCTATCCTCTACTATCCCCCCTCCCCCCTTCTCTCTCTACCCCCTCTACTGTAGTTCATTTCTCCCCCTTAAATTTTTCTCCTTTCCCCTCACTTCCTCTTTTATGTAATTTTGTATACCCCTGAGGGTCTCCTTCCATTTACATGCAATTTCCCTTCTCTCTCCCTTTCCCTTTCACCTCTCATCCCTGTTTAATGTTAATCTTCTTCTCATGCTCTTCGTCCCTACTCTGTTCTTAGTTACTCTCCTTATATCAAAGAAGACATTTGGCATTTGTTTTTAAGGGATTGGCTAGCTTCACTTAGCATAATCTGCTCTAATGCCATCCATTTCCCTCCAAATTCTATGATTTTGTCATTTCTTAATGCAGAGTAATACTCCATTGTGTATAAATGCCACATTTTTTTTATCCATTCGTCTATTGAAGGGCATCTAGGTTGGTTCCACAGTCTTGTTATTGTGAATTGTGCTGCTATGAACATGGATGTAGCAGTGTCCCTATTGTGTGCTCTTTTTAGGTCTTTAGGGAATAGACCGAGTAGGGGAATAGCTGGATCAAATGGTGGTTCCATTCCGAGCTTTCCAAGAAATCTCCATACTGCTTTCCAAATTGGCCGCACCAATTTTCAGTCCCACCAGCAATGTACAAGAGTACCCTTTTCCCCACATCCTCGCCAGCACTTGTTGCTGTTTGACTTCCTAATGGCTGCCAATCTTACTGGAGTGAGATTTGCAACAAAATGAAACTGAATCCCTTACTCTCGCCATGCACAAAAGTTAACTCAAAGTGGATCAAGGAACTTGATATCAAATCAGAGACATGGCATTTGATAGAAGAAAAAGTTGGCTATGATCTACATACTGTGGGGTCGGGCTCCAAATTCCTCAATAGGACACCCATAGCACAACAGTTAATAACTAGAATCAACAAAAGGGACTTACTCAAACTAAAAAGTTTTTTCTCAGCAAAAGAAACAATAAGAGAGGTAAATAGGGAGCCTACGTCCTGGGAACAAATCTTTACTCCTCACACTTCAGACAGAGCGCTAATATTCAGAATATACAAAGAACTAAAAAAATTAGACAATGAGATAACGAATAACCCAATCAACAAATGGGCCAAGGACCTGAACAGAAATTTCTCAGAGGAGGACATACAATCAATCAACAAGTATATGAAAAAATGCTCACCATCTCTAGCAGTCAGAGAAATGCAAATCATTCCCCCTTTTTTAATGTGTCCCTTCCAAATTTTTGATAGGGTAGGGAAAGAGCAATGAGGGAATTTTAATCCCTCAGGTAACAGTCTCCAAATTTTTAGAACTCACCCAAAATTGGATTCCTGGTTTTACCTGACTTAATTAATTACTTATATTGATATTCTATTTATTTTTGGCTCCATAGTTGTAAGACGAGAGGCGTCACTCATTTTGGCTTCTTCTGAGCTGAGAGAGAGTGACGTGAGTGGGCACAGTATAAGGGACATGAGTTGCTTTTTAGAAGTCAGTTGAGGAACATGAGTTGCCTTTTAGAAATCAGTTCGTTTTGAAGTCTGGTTGGGGAAGAACAGGTTGTAAATTCATCTGGGGATGGGTTCTTCTGTGTGAGAAACAAGAACCATGAGTACTGAAAAAATGTTGCAGCAGCTGGAACATGTCACTGTATAGAAGTTCCCTCAGCAGGCTTTAATATTCCCAGTTATCAGGACTGTCAACTTAATATTTAACATTTAGTGTTACAGTTATCCCTCTCCATAAGATACAGTTTAATGATTTAATATCATCTGATCTTGCAAAATCATTTTACTAGTATGACCTCTGTGTGTAATAGAGAAACCTTTAATTCTGTTACTCAGGGCTGGATAATCGTACTAGCAAACACCAACCCTACCTGTAGGTTAGGAATATCTGTAGGCCTTAAACTAAAAATTTCTGCCTCTGGCAGCTCCTCTTGATAGTCTCTTTTTATAGTTATCAGGCATTCCTTTCTGGGAATCCTTCTTTGTAGCCTCCAGTCTTACTTATTTTGGGAGGCTAACATAATGTGTATAAAAAATTATTATTATTATTATTAATATTATTATTTAAAATGCCCAGGAATGGCTGTATTTTGGTTTTAACTGTCTTTCCTAAGTGTTTATCATGAAACAGTCAAACTGACTTTTGTTTCTATCTATTGTTAACAGTCAGCTGAGCTTTTATGGGAGTCATTCCTGGGGAAACTTGAGAGCAGCTTCTCAGTTCTGCTAGTGCCATTTGCGCTAGGTGGGTCCAGGTCATGCTTGACCATGTGGCTACCCTTGGAAGCATCAGGGATGTCTCCCTTCTCTGATTACTCTCCTCTTCTTAGCAAATGCACTGATTGGCTTTCTGTTCTCCACGGGTCTCATTAAGCTCCCTAATAGGGAAGATATGAGGCCCAGAGTTGCAAAGGTCTTTGAGAAGTCCCTTGTTCCCTGGATTCAGACTGACTCAG
Source organism: Callospermophilus lateralis (assembly GCF_048772815.1). Taxonomy (NCBI): domain Eukaryota; kingdom Metazoa; phylum Chordata; class Mammalia; order Rodentia; family Sciuridae; genus Callospermophilus; species Callospermophilus lateralis. Next base: position 37,031 of record NW_027513899.1, read on the forward strand.
AGGGCAAGAGCCAAATATTGGTTTTCTTGTCCCTTTTCATGTAACTTTAATATAAATCCTAATCTTAATCATCCAGCAAATAAATTTTAACAGCCTTATATTAAGAGTACTGGGCTTTAATGTCTATAACTTTATAATTATTTATCTTTTTTATTAACTGGGATCTGTATTATTCTGTCTGTCTTGTAGGTGATGACTTATTATCTTAAATTAACCCATGTTGTGTTCTTAAAGCAACACTTCTGTAAAACACTAACAAGGAATCTTTAGATCACTTATAAGGAAATTACAAAATAAAATTTTTTAACAAGAGTAAAAATACTTAGTTCGTGTAATAGCTACCCTGAAGTTTTAAGCTGAGTTATACATTATATCCCCTGTTTGAGATCCTAGAAATCTTGACGGAAAAAAAAAACAACTTTTGAACATAACTTTAAATGAAATAATATCTGACCTACTGCTTTCGTAGTCATTCTCACATATAGTAAGATGGGACACAGAGCCTTATCTCAGGTAAGGCAGGGCTCTTTATAAAACTTAAGTGTTTTACTTCTAAAGATGATCTTTGTTTTTTTAAATATCATTTTACAAAGATTACATATATTATTTGAGGTCACATGAACATTAGTTAACACCATATGATATCACATTTAAAACATGAATTTAAGAAAGGCTGAAAGTTTTTAACCTTTATATAGATTAGACTCTCATTAACATAAAAATACATTTAAATTGTTCCCCAATGTAAAAAGTAACATACAACTTTACATATCTTATTGATAAGAAGTAAATGAATGCCCAATATATTTTTTTACCATACAACTTCAGAACACCAGCTTGAAATAATGCTCTTTTAAAATTTCTACCTTACAGATTCGTATACCTGAAAGATATGAGCACATTAATAGCATCACAATTACATTGAAGTTTCTACATTAACCAAGTTTGCTTTTAAATAAATGGCAGTACAGTGCTCTAAAATAACAGTTCTTATTTAATCAGTTGTTTAATTTTTATGGTTGCTTGCTCTAGAAAAAATAAAACTTAATAAACACAATGTTATGGGTAAACTTATGTTTTAAGAAATTTTTGTCTCTTTAACACATGACTGATTATTACAATCTTATACAGACATTAGTACAAACTTATACAGACCTTAGTAAATCAATCAGATATCTAACAAAAGTACTCATGAATGAGTAATCCCATATCAAATTTACTTTACTTATTTATCAATATATTAGACAAATATATTGAACAGTGTAAACCATTTTTTTGTTGAAGGAAAAGTCTTAGAACCAAGGCATATTAGAACATTTGTAGACATTAATATTTTATTAGATTTTTGAACACCTAGAAAAACTTGTAAGCTTAAATTTAAAGACATTTATTTTTATCTCTTTATCCAATTTAAATTCAACTATTTAAATCACTTGAATTAAAGATCTTTGGATCCACTTTTTAAAATTTGTTTTTATGAGCGTTTTTGTTTTAATGAGTGCTCTTTATAAATGTTAATTTGTGTATCATATATATGATATACGGACAAATGAATATATAGACATACAACACATACCAAAATTGTGCACACATAATAATAGTAAAGGCCTTGTAGCTTTTCCAGGTGAAATATCCATTGCAATGTTTCAAAAACTACACAGTTAGTCAAAGATAGAACTGGTCAGAAAAACATCATCCTAGGTCTTTAGGATCAAAATCATGAGCTCAAAAAAAAAATAAAGAATCTAAGGAAAAAATAAGAGTCCTAGAAAAATTGACTGGCCATTAATTAGTAAATACCATACAATTTAATTTTTTTTAGGCCTCAGATCACTCTCCTACTGAGCTTGCAGGCCTCTTTCATTTGCCATTCAACATAAGTCCTGGCTGAGGTCTGGAAGGAGCAGGAAAAAGCTGCTATTCTGAGCAGACACCTCAGGCCTAAGGCATTTCAACCATAATTTTCAGGTTCAGATGTTGAAAATTATAATACAATTTTAAGACAAAATTCACAAAATTTTATGATACAAGTTTAAGACACAGTTTACAAAATTTTACATCTTTATATCTTGTTTTGTCAACAGATACCATACTATGATTTACTATCCTTGTCCAAATTAATGCACTGGTAGACACAGTGATATTTTCCCAGGCTACCCAATTAAAAATTGGTGAAAAAAAAGCCTGAATGATTGGGAAGTTACTTGCCAACTTGGAAGTAGAGTTCTCTAGTTTTCCATCCTAAGTATTTAAGTTCCCTGGCATGAATTATCTGAAATCATAAACTAAACAATTTCCTAAACCCGACTTTTAACTGCAAGATTGTGCAATGCTTCAAAAACCCATTCAGATGCCAGATTGTTACAATAAAACATCATCATTTAGATACACATTCAGCTAAGATCATTCCCAAGAAATGATTTATAATATCAACACATTATTGCACATGTCTTAAAGGGCCAGAAACAAAGACACAAGACAGACTGAAAGGAGCTCCAGACTATGGCTTACAGACAGAAGCCTTTAAACCAGAGCAGATAAGAGAAAAATCTCCTACACCAGTGGCACCATAGATTTTCCCACAAGGGAACCAGATGTTTTCACAGAGGGACAACCTGAAATGTAAAATCAAGGGTCTCCATGGTGACTTTACTGTATTTAGTGTCCCCTTTTTCTTTTTCTCTTTTTTAAGAAAACAGAGATGGCAAAATCCTTACAGTGCAGGGAAGGAAGTAGGTAATTCTCTGAAGCAACAGGGCTTGGGCAGCTGCTGGAAGTCCCTCAGTCCCTCCTTTCACTTACAGGATTAGCTCCTCTTGTTCGGTTCCAACCCAAGCACGCTCCGTCTCCTAACATTTCAGTAGTCAGCTCTCAAAGAGTTCCAGGGTGTGGGGGGTACCAAAAATTGTAACTTAAAGTTTGTTTCCTGATTTTGAAGCCAATTAATACCAATTTAATAATGAGGACAGGGTTTGAGAAAAAGAAAAAGGGAGATTTACTGCTTTGCTAACAAAGGAGAAAAACAGGGGTCTCTGCCCAATGGTTGTGATTCTATCGATCTGAAGGGACAAGGGGTTTTAAGGAGTTTCACGTGTTAACCTGGGAGATACTCAGTTCTTAGGTCCCCAGCAGGCATTGCCCTCTGCAGTGGGTGTGCTCCAGGCAGCCAGCTAGGGGTTTCTCTCATCCTGCTTAACAAAGGGTATTAAAGTTCATCACAGTTCTTTAAAACACAGTCCAAATGGGTGTCAGTTTACTTGCTTTATTACCCATTTTCAGTTAAGTTTTACCACAGAAATCACACAACAAAACACACTAAAACAAACCAAAAAAAAAAAAAAAACATATGAAACACAGAACAAAACACACAAAAAAACAGAAAACCAGCGCAGAAACAGAAAAACAGAGAAACTATGCAACGTCTTGCTAAAGCTCTGGGATAGGAGCTCCTGCGTGCCCATTGGCACCTCTCTATGCTTTCAGAGGAATTCCCTACAGAACATAACAGAGGACAGAATGATTCTCGTTACTGTACCAGACAGGAGTATATGTGTGTCTCCCCAGGACACCACTCTGTCATCAGAAGAGATCTCCCTTAACCGGATATCAGATGTTATATAGGCGCCAGTTACCTATGGAGGCCTCCTCCACCATGTGCTTGCTAATAGTTTTAGGGCGGTGGTTCACTGCAGTGCTCCCTGGACCAAAATCTCACACCAAGGCCTTGGAAATTGCCTCTTCATGCCGGAGCCCTGGAGGGAAGGCCAGCTTCAGAATTTCCAGTAGTCTGGTCTTGTGATCTATTGGGGCAGGGTCATCTCGATGGGAAACTACAAAATATTACACCAGGATGCAAGAAAAGACCACTGACTCCAATTAAAATCAAATTAAGGCAAGCTTACTATTTCAAAGTGGATCCAAAGATCTTTAATTCACGTGATTTAAATGGTTCGATTTAAATTGGATAGACAGATAAATATAAATGTCTTTAAATTTAAACTTACAAATTTTTCTAGGTGTTTAAAAATCTAATAAAATATTAATGTCTACAAAAGGTCTAATATACCTTTGTTCTAGGACTTTTTCTTCAACAACAACAAAAAAAATGGTTTAAACAGTCTCCTACTCTAAGCCATTTTCTACCATCAATGGACCCTTCAGGGGGAAACCATGGACACAATTCTCCTATGTATGAAAAGAATAATTTTAAGTCCTTTTTCTTAACATGTGCCCCCTATGTCTTGAGGGCCTCCTTGAGGCCTGACAAAAACAAATCATGTGACGAAACTGCTTGTCCCATGGTGGGTCACTCACCATGTGTCATCCCCACTCTCCTCCTGGATCTGTCTTTTGGTGGTGTCTGCTGAGGCAATCGCAAGCTCCGCTTTTTTAAGTCTTCCCTGAGGACAGGTTTCCCCCTCAGTCAAAGGCTCGAGCCCCTATTGATCCTCAGGCAGAGGATCAAAAGGCATCTGTCATGATGGCCTTCATTGGGAAAGCTGCCCTGGATATTAAAAGAAAGTTACAACTCTTAGAGGGATCACAAGATATGACTTTGGGAGATTTAGTCAGAGAAGCCGAGAAAGTATACTATATGAGAGAAACAAAGAGAAAGAAAGGGAGCAAAGGGAAGATGAGAGATGCAAAAGACAGACTAAGGCATTGACTAAGGTCCTGGTCACAACAATAAATAGGCCAGAAATTAACAAACAGGAAGACAGGAACGGAAACCTGGGCGCACGCCAGAGGCCACAATGGAGTTTAACTCAGCATTAAAAAATGACAAAATTCTAGAATTTGCAGGGAAATGAATGGCATTAGAGCAGATTATGCTAAGTGAAGGAAGCCAATCCCTAAAAATCAAATGCCAAATGTCTTCTTTGATATAAGGAGAGTAACTAAGAACAGAGTAGGGATAAAGAGCATGAGAAGAAGATTAACATTAAACTGGGATGAGAGGTAGGAGGGAAAGGGAGAGAGAAGGGAAATTACATGGAAATGGAAGAAAACCCTCAGGGTTATACAAAATTACGGACAAGAGGAAGTGAGGGGAAAGGGAAAAATACAAGGGGGAAAAATAAATTACAGTATAGGGGGTAGAGAGAGAAGATGGGAGGGGAGGGGAGGGGAGGGGGGATAGTAGAGGATAGGAAAGGCAGCAAAATACAACAGACACTAGTATGGCAATATGTAAATCAATGGATGCGTAACTGATATGATTTTGCAAACTATATACTGGATAAAAATGGGAGTTCATAACTCACTTGAATCAAAGTGTGAAATATGATATATCAAGAACTATATAATGTTTTGAACAACAAACAACAAAAGTTAAAAAAACACATGGAGAACTATTTCAACAAAAAATTGACTAGATTTATAACTCCAATTCTACATAATGCAAAAGGCAAGTCCAATTATACACCATGCCTCCTCTGAAATGCTTGTATGTCTATTCATTTTGGGTTATTTTTCTCCATTATATTAGGATTAGGAGTCAGAATATAGAGTCTAGTAGGGTATGGGTTAGTGGGAGTGATTCAGTATTTCGAATGAAAATTAGGAAAATCAATCCAATGTTTATGCAAATATGTGCTAAAATAATCATCCCACTCTCATCAAGAACAATGCCTTGACATTACCTTCGCCCCAAGTTAGACACAATTAGAGGAGAAGAGTTAGAAAATCTATAAATACTTATCTGGAATGGAATATGCTCAGGAGTTCACAACTTTGGGGGTGGTAGAAGAGTTTCCAAAAGTAAGGGACAGGGTAAACACTTCACAAACATGGTGCTCTGCTGACCGGAAGACTTATGAGAAACTGCCTCTGAGTTTGGGCACTGGATATATATGTTGTAGTCAGGAGCTTTAGCTTCCTTTGCAGTGAGACCATCAAAGCTGGGTCTGCATCTATGTAACCTGGAGCACATGTTTTCTTATTCTTTAATGAACATGAGGCAGTAGTGCAGAATTCTCTCTTTGTATGTAAACTGTGGCCAATGGGGGCTAAGTGTCTTCCTGTGTGGACTCTGAAGCCATGTGGTCATCCTCCATTTTTCATGGTCTTTCTAGCTGCTGAAATGGGAGTTTGGTGTTTGCTTCACGAAATACAAGTAGTTCAACTGGGACACAGTCCTGGAGGGAGTTCTGTCATGTGTGGTGGGTCAGGGTCTGCCAGGAGAATGCACCAACCAGTCTTATATCCAACATAGACTTCCCCCTTGTCCCTAGCAACTTGATTCTGAACATTGCCCTGAAACCTCTCCATATAACAAGACGCCTTTACATGCAAGGGTCTGCTGGCTGCACCATGTCAGTCAAAAGCCATTTGGAAGCCAATGGCCAATCCACATGACACCAACACAGATGTTTAATCACACACCTGCCCACCACTGTTCTAGGCCCACTACTCAGCAAATTCCAACTTACTGGCATCTCTGTTCTACACCATTTTCATGAAACCCAGTGATTCAAGGCACTGTCTGGTACACTCATGATCAGCAACAGGACATCCAAAGGTTCTCCAGTGCCACCTGGTCATGGGAATTTCAAAAATTTCATGGTATTTATCTAGCCATTTTTCAAGTATCAAGTTGGATGCACTGGTTTTTCAATTCATTCAGGAACCATTAAATGGTGAGGATGAAAGCTCTGGAGAACTCTAAAAGGCAACGCTTCCCAACGAATGGCCAAAATGTCACATGAAGCCTGACCCATTGATGTCTACTCAATGTGAGTTCAATATGTGTTTTGACTCTTTACTATGGTTGCCAAGTCTTTCAGAATAAAATCGTCTTATATCCTGGTGGAGATTCCCAGTGCACTGTGGAAAGACACCCTGAGACTAGATCTCAGTTTCCAAGGGCGACTCTCATGTGTGGCCTCCTAAAATCCCACCAAAATTAATGGCAATACTTCCCTGAAGTCAGTTCCAGAACTCAGTCTCTAAGGGGAATCACACCAGAGTTCAGGTCCAGGTGTACCCAGTCATCTCTTCCAACTAGCACACAAATGACCACAATTAAAACCAAAACACTGCCACATGGCCCTCATCATCTTCCATATAGACACTCATCGTAACCTCTGAATGGAATTTTCCATGAGGGGCGAAGCCCAAGACAGTTTCCAAAATAAACTCCCTTGCCCCTCATTTGCCTAAAGTCAGGGTGACCTAGACACCCTTCCTGTGAACCAGGAGTGATCAAATAGGCCTGCCGTTAATACTGTTCTGATTCTCCAATTTAATCCTACTGATTGTCGGGTATAAATCCTTTATGTGAGTTGGAGGCAATAGAACACCCAAGCACACATGGGATCTTTCTTAAGATCTATCACCTTCTGAGAATCAAAGCCCCAACCTCACACAGGGCCAAGAGGCTGATTCAGACACATCTCTTTCCAAAGCAATTAAGCAAAGATCCACAGGTGATGCCCATTCATTTCCATTTGAAAAATGTTTTCTTCAGGCTTCAGAAAGGGGTGGCCTGAGGCAAATACCTTCCTGACATTCAGGGCAACATAACCATAGGTAAGCAAATGGGCCAAAGCAAGGTTTTTAAACTGAGACTTTACTGGTTACACTGATATCTGAGTTTTCTGAGATGTTCCCATTCCCTTCAGCTATCCATTACATGGCCATGTAACAGATTTTGGAGGTGGTACATATCTTGGCCACAAAACCATGAGCCTATTCTGGAGAGAGGCCAGAAATCAAGATGTGTAGAGGACCTTAGGAAGATAGTAGGTGTTGCCCATCCATAAGGCAAGCCACAGTCCATTTATAAAGTGGGCAGGAGGAATGCTGGGAAGCTTCCAACTAGACAGGAAACCTCCATTGATGCATTCTCTTTTCTAAAGACTACAACCACGAACACAGTGGATACACAGACATAGAAACACTCGCCTTGCCAAACGACTTCCTAGAAACAGTCAACTCCAAACCATACAAACCACCATTCCTACCTATTTTCAGAACATGAGACAAAACCACAAACTCACATCCACATCCACAAAAGCACCTCCTTCCCCCAAGTAGGTCTGTGACTATCTGGAGTGTCCTCTGACTGGTGGGCCATACTATGTTGCCCCAAAATGGCCTGGCCTGTCTCAGATCTGTTCTTCTTGGCCCACTCTACGAAGTTGTCAGCAGGCAGCATTGAGCCAATACCTGCTATCTAGGGAAAGGCCCCTTTTCTGAGCTCTACTGGCATTTGGCCATCCTCATATCATTAGGTACCAAGAAAGACTGACTCTGTCCTTGGTAAATCCAAACAAGTTCGACCACTGGGACTGGGACTGGGACTGGCTCTGGGTGCCTGGCTTCTTGGATCCCAATTTCAGAGAGTTACATCACCAACGAAGTTAGGTAGGTCACCTCCTTCAGAAACTGAATGAGATCACTGCCTTGGCAACCACTTTGTCCTAACAGTTGCTTTCATGGGTCTCATGAGATGGAGGCTGCCCCTACTTCCTGTGACACTTTGACAAGTTTGAATGGTATATCAACAATGGCCACCCGGGAACACCTCTCCACGCAGGTCTGGTTTGGTCCATCTTCTCTACATTAAGAAAAGAGAGGCTGATTCATACACATCCCTTCGTTATCACAAGGTGTTTGCCATGGAAGATGGCTTTTGCTCTCTCAGGTCCTTCATAGCTGCCTACATCTTCTCCAGGGATCATTTCTGCATAGAAATTTGAGGTTCTCAGCAGGTGTAAGATCCCCTCCATTCCTGTATTGTAAGATGAACTCTGTCCCTGCTATTTTGTAATGTTAGATTGAGGCAAGAGTGTATGGTTAGGGATAATAACAGGATCGATTTGGTTTAGGAATCATTCTGTGGGATGAATAATGGTATTGGGAACCTGCAATATTTATAGGAATACAGAGGTGAAATATAAGTATGTAAACAGAAATCTAGGTGAGATTTGAAGCTCAGAAGTGCATTGGGCAATTGATTGCGATACATAGCTTTAAATTACGTTCTGCACACATGTCTCAGATAAGTCGATATACAATGCCATAGGACTTGTACCTTGGATGATTGAATGTAGAGGAGAACATCCACTCAAACAGGGATAATCAATAGGATCAGGAAGATAGTCAGTAGATTTTGGAACAAGGGTGAATTTAGTATTTGTACCAAAAGTTCTTTAGCAATTGGGTTTTGGTTAGAGAGTGAATATCAATGTCAGCACATGTGAAGGGTCAGTCACAATGATGAACTGGGGAAAATATGTAGGAAAGCCGATATCAATAGAGACATTAGGAAAACAGGCAAAGTACAGGGTGAGTGATAGTATTAGACATTTTCAACAGTTTTGAGGTTGAATATATTAGGAAGAAACAAATATGTAGTCACCGATAGGATTGACATTTGAGAGCGTTATGCAAGCTGGACATGGATGTTTTTAGTAATCCATGTTCAGTGTCCATTTAGGCTTTGGTACAATCACACGTGTGAATTTTGCATTTTGCGTCCAGAATATTACTGTGATAACATGCATATTTAGATTAGGTGACATGAGTATTTCTTCCTCTATTACTGGGAGCAATATTTTGAAAACGTATAAATTAGTATTGGGGGTACAAAGAGGTGTACCCTGTGTCTATGAATATAGATAATGCATGAATAGACCATACTGTGAATAAATAATATAACTGGTTCCACTTTAAATCATGGATTGAATTGATATCAGAAAATATATAAGAAATCTTATATTGATATACAATCATTCATTCCAAACAGTTATACATCTAATTGTGAAATGATAGTTATGGTTTATCATGAAGGGTGTGTGAGTTTTGCTTAAACAATTATAAAGAAAATCGGAAATAATATGTTTGGAAAGAAGTCTCACGAATAGACCAGTTAAGAAACCTGGAGTAATGCATGTGTTCTGAAGCAGGAAGTGATTGAAAGTGAAACAAATGCCTATAAATTTGCCAACTTGTGCAAGAAATATATACCCTCTGATGTGCATAAACTGAAGAAATAGTAATGTACCAGTGTTGAATAAAAATGAACATCAAAATACAAATCATGTCCCATAAGAGTCTACTTGCATTGCTGTTAAACTGGGGCAGTTACTGTAGAAATATTAGGATAATGCCGCAGTCTTGCTGGGCACAATCAGGAGCCACTTGTCAAAAGAAACTAACTTTATTTTTAAAACCACACACGCCAAACAAAACAGCCTCTCAGGAAAAACCCTCAGAGCCCCAACTGCCACCACTGGCTTCCCAAAAGCCTCTTCCTCCCACACAAGCCTCTCTCCACCTCCCACAATCCTCCTGCTCTTGAGGCCGATTGGCTAGGTCATGTGGGCAAAGCCAAATAAGTCCCCTAATGAGCAACTCCGTGGTCTGAAAGGGCAGGGAAACAGCCCAATGAGCATCACCGCAGAGGAGCCAATCAGCTAGATGTTGCTGTGAGCCAATCATCAGCCAGCAGCTGGAAGTTTGCTGGCTTCTGGAATTTTGCTGGGGCCCCTTCGGATGTGGCTCTCAACATCTCCCCCTCTCTGTTTAAACAACACACATGTGGCTTAGGGACAGTGCCTGCCTTAGGTTGTCCAATAGTACATATGGTCCTTACCCGTTAAGTTGGTACCATTGCAATTGGATCTTACCCATCACTGACTACCGGTCCAGTTTACAGCAACACCTGTGGAGAGGTCTTTGTACCACCGGGGGGTGGTGAGGTTCTTTGCCTCACCTCTAATGGCCCCCAAACATTAGCTGGACGATAATGACACACAGAAGAGAGGAAGATACACCAAGCCAATTGACAGCTCCTTTTGGAAAAATTGTACCACCGATGACATCATCAGCAAATATACCCGAACACTACCACAAGTCGCTGCATAAACAGGTAGTTTACAATGCATACAGGAGAGTTCTCAATGTGTCTAGGCAAGTTCTGCAAGCATTTCAGTGATGGCTATTGCAGAAGCTGTAGATTGGTTTTATCTTTGATTTCACCAGCACTGGGATGAAGATAGGAATTCTGGCAATAATGGCTAAAGAAAAATTATGTAACATTCCAGAAGGCACTGAAAGAAAACAATTTTCTTAACTATTTACATTGTCTTGAAGATAATTATTAAATATAATGAAAAGGAAAGGTGAAAGAAAGGAAACAGATCTGTTAACCTCCTTTTTTTCAAATTTTAAAACAAACCTCAACAGCTCTTTACCCAATTTAAATTAAACCATTTAAATAATGTGAATAAAAAAATATTTGGATCCATTTTTTTTATGAGCGCTCATCATATATCATATATGGACATACGAACATTCAAACATATAACACAAAACACAAGTGTGCACACATAATATAATACATACAACACATAACCTAATAGTAAAGGCCTTATAACTTTTTACACGTGAAATCTCCATTGCAATGTTCAAAAACTCTTTTGTCAAAAAATAGAACTGATCAGCAAAACATTAAACTAGGTCTGTATGAGCTCAAAAAACAAAATAGAATGTGGGAAAGGGCAATAATAAAATAGATAATGAAAAAAGCATCCTGGTTCTATCTCAGATGTAAGGATAGTCAAACTGGAATTTTGGATATCAGCTGATAAGGCCTTGAGTCAAATCATCTTCTTTTTGGATGTGCCCTGATATGTCTTATAAAGAATAGATCTTTTCTGTCCCAGATTAGACTTTTTATATTGGAAAGTAAAGAGAAAACAGTAGAGAAAGGAGAAATCTTACCAGCAACTTTAAGGGATACTATAGCATTAACTATATACTGACTATCGGAAAATAAATTAAATACAGAATATTTAAATATCTCAAAAGCTTGTAATACTGCATTAAGCTCTACCTTTTGAGCTGATTGTTTGGGTACTAAAAATTTATAAGTTTTATCAGGTATAACTATTGCTGCTGTACCATTATTTGATACATCAGTGAATATATTTGAAGCATTCATGATAAGTGTTTTTCTTCTCAATTTTGGAAAAATTACAGGATGCGATGACCAAAAAGAAAATAAAGGGTTAGATGGTAAGTGGTTATCAAATGAAACATTAGATTGGACCATGATTATTGCCCAAGTATTTAACTCATTAGCTAACTCATCAATTTGATTCAGAGTATATGGAGTAAAAATTTTATTGGAAGAAATTCCAAACACTCCCTTTGCTGCTTTAATTCCTTTGAGTATTAATTATCCTAAAGCCTCAGGATACCTAGTAAGAATAGTGTAAGGAGAATAAGATAAATGTATCCATAATAATGGACCTTCTTGCCAAAATACTCCTGTAGGAATATTTTTTGTTGGTAGTACAATAAATAATAAAGGCAAACTTATATCAATTCTATCCAAATGCATATTTTCCATATATGTTTCATTGATTTTTATTGCCTTTCTTGCTTCAGGTGTTAACATGCAGGGTGAATTTTTATCTGATAGACCTTTTAGGATATCAAATAAAGGTCCCAACTCTCCTGTTGGTATACCTAGATAAGGCCTTATCCAATTAATGTCTCCTAATAACTTTTGAAAGTCGTTATGTGATTTGAGTTGATCTACTCGTATTTGAATTTTTGGTGGACTGACCATGGTTGAGGATAACAGAACGCCTAAATAATTAATTGGAAAATTTAATTGTACTTTATCTATTGCTATCTCTACATTATAATTTTTAATAAGTTTGTAAGTGTGGCATAACTTTCTAGCAATGTGTTTTTAGCTTTGTGTGCTAATAATACATCATCCATATAGTGAAATATTTGTGTTCTGAATTTTGATTTCTAAGTGGCTGGATTACTTTGTTAACATAAATATGACACATAGTTGGGCTGTTAGCCATCCGTTTAGGGAGTACTTTTCATTCATATCTCTGATCAGGACCTTCATGATTCAGTGCAGGGATAGTAAAAGCAAAACCTGGACTATCCTTAGGATGAATTATAATTGAAAAAAAAACAATATTTAATATCTATAACTAAAACATACCAGGTTATTGGCAAAGCAGACAACTGAGGAATCCCTGATTGAGCAGGTCCCATAATAACCATCTCATTATTAATGGCTCTAAAATCTTGCAATAGTCTCCATTTACCAGATTTCTTTTTGATGACATAAATGGGAGTATTTTGGGGATATACAGTCGGTTGTATATGTCCTTCTACTAATTGTTGTTTTACCAGGTCATGGACTGCTTGTATCTTTTCTTCAGTCAGGGGCCACTGAGGAACCCATACTGTCTTTCTGATTTTCAGGTAATTTTTATTGTCTCAGTGGCCCTTTCTGAAAATCCAACCCATGTCTCTCTGTTCCTTGATCTATTTCTATTGGTGCTGCTATGACTTATTCTTGTTTTTCTAATCTTTTTTCTTTCCTAAAACCTTGTCTAGTCATAATAGTGGCTGCATTTTGGTTGATGTTATTTGTTAATGTCAAACCTAATTGATCTAGGACATCTCGTCCCCATAAATTTATGGGAAGATGATCCAATTCATATGGCTGTATAGTTCCTTCACATCCTTTAGGATCATTCCTATCTAATACCATTTTACTTCTATGGGGATTAGTCGCCACTTATAGGCCTCGAAGCGTTTGAGTGGCTTGTTGTAATGGCCAATGTTTTTGCCATTCTTGACGAGAGATGATGCTAATGTCTGCACCTGTATCCAGTAGCCCATTCAATTCATGCCCTTGAATATTTAGTTTTAGCATGGGGCGAGAGTCTAAATTTAAAGAAAGCATAGCCAAATCTACACCTGTGGAGCCTAATCCCTTGGAACATCTTTCTACAGTACGACTGGAAAATTTATCATATAGGCTGGGTATTATTAGTAACTGTGCTATTCTATCTCCTTGTGAAATTACTGATATGTCCTTTGGAGAACTGGCTATAATTTTTATTTCACCTTCATAATCGGGATCAATCACCCCAGGACTTATCATAAGTTCTTTTAGAGTAGAAGAGCTGCATCCCAATAATAAGCCCATGGTTCCTTTGGGAAGAGGTCCTTTTACCCCTGTGGGAATGATTTGAACTCCCATCTCTGGAGTTAGTACTGATCTGGCAGAGGCACAGATGTCCAACACTGTGCTCCCTCTGGTTTGTCTGATGAGGGATCTGATGGACAATGTGTCCTGGGCACTACCCTGTTGGGGTTGCTGGGTTCCTCCAGTGCTCTGTATATTTGTGGTTTGGGGCCCCGGAGCATTGGAACCCCCTGTCCATTTATTTGGCAATTGAGCCCAATGCCTTTCTCCATGATATCGTGGATAAACACCTGGTCCTTGTTCATTTTTTGATAATTGAGTACCCTCTATGGTGGTTTGAGAACAGCACTCATTAGCCCAATGTCTCCCTCTATGGCATTGTGGCCAAATACCTGGTATTCTACTCCTTTGATACCTAATATTGTTAAACCCTCCTTCTATGGGCCAATTCCTTTTAAAATGTCCTGTTTCTTCACATTGGTAGCATGTTCTTGGTCTGGCATCTAAAGCCTGTTTTACTGTAGCTGCCACAATTTGCCCTTGTTCATTAATGTATCTGGCAACTAAAGCCTGTTTTACTGCAGCTGCCATGACTTGCTCTTGTTCATTAATGTCTCTACATAATTAAATCAATGTGTTTAAATCTTCATTTTTCCATGGTCTAATGATATCTCTGCAACAACGATTCGCTTGCTTATAAGCCAGTTGTTTTAGTAATGGCATTGCTTGTTCTGTATTCCCAAAAACTCTGGTAGCTCTTTGAATAAGCCTATCTACAAATTCAGCATAAGGTTCATTAGCTCCTTGTATTACCTTAGATAATTGACCTTGTAAACCTCCATGTTCTTGTAAAGTCTTCCATGCCTTAATTGCATCTACACCAATTTCTGCACATACACCATGATCATATGCAATTTGCAGCGGCTGATCTTCATAAGGTCCCTTTCCTAACAACATATCTAGATTTCTCTGAGGATAACCAGCTCCTGCATTTCGCCTAGCTGTATCCTTTCAACATTCCTCATTGGCAACCTTCCATAACATGCATTGTCCTCCATTTAGCACAACATTACACATATTAGCCCAATCCACTGGTTTCATGTTCAAGTTGTTAATGGATTCGACCATGATTACATTGAAGGGTGCTTGAGGACGATAGGTTGTTACAGCCTCTTTTAGCTGCTTCACTGTTTTGAAATTTAAAGCATGGTAAACACGCTGCCCTCCTCCCTCAAATACAGGGCATGTTAATATTTGAGATCTTGTCTCAGGATCCTAACTATCAACTGCGGGAGTTGGGGGCCTCCCAGCATAAGAAAGTGGCCTTGTTAGTTGGACACTTATGTCATCTGGTGATAGAAAGGTGTTAGTAGCAGTCTCCTGTTGTAAATTTCCCCTGATGTTTTTTACTGTTTTACACTTTCTTTCTCTGTCTAACTAGCTTTAGAGGCCTTCTCTTTTACTTGAATTTTTTCCTCTGTCTGACTAGTTCGAGAGACGTTCTCTTTTACTTGAATAGTTTCCTCTATCTGACTAGCTCGAGAGACCTTCTCTTTTACTTGAATTTTTTCTTCTGTCTGACTAACTTGAGACACCTTCTGTTTTACTTGAATCAATATGTCTTCTTCTTCCTCTACCATTGACTGAACTGAAGGCTTTGAACTAAGCAAACAAGATATGAATGTCCACAATGGCAATGTGCCAACTGGCAGAATCCCTGGGCTTTTCTTTTCTATTCTTTTTAAATCTGCACCATGATGGTTCCATTGTGATATATTTAACAACTCCTCCTTAAAAAGCCATGGTCTACATTTTTGTATTGTATCAACAATTGCCATGACTGCTCTTGATTTTACTGGGATGCCTCCTTCCTCTAACAATTTACTTAACACTTTTTTGGTTTGTTTTTTACTAATTTTTGATCCCATATTTCTACTATAATACAAACCAACAAGATAACACCAAACAAAAAAAGAGATAGAACGAAATAAAAATGGAACAACAAAAAATTATTATAGCCTTTCTCCCTATCTGTTCCTCAGACACAAATAGTTTTTCCTCAGATGTGAGCAGTTTTTCTTCCATCTCACTCATCTCCAGGGACAGGCAACTTAAAACAAAATAGGAATCATAAAATGGCTACCCATCCTCTCGCCCTGCCCTCAAGAGCGAGCAGTTTACCTTATCAGTTACCCTCAGTCGCTCCCCATATGAGCCACCAAATGCTGCTGTCTGGCTGGGCACAATCAGAATCCACTTGTCAAAAGAAACTAACTTTATTTTTAGAACCACACACGCCAAGCAAAACAGCCTCTCAGGAAAAATCCTCAGAACCCCAACTCCCAACACCAGCTTCCCAAAAGCCTCTCCCTCCCACAAAAGCCTCTATCCACTTCTCACAATCCTCCTGCTCTTGAGGCAGATTGGCTGGGTCACGTGGGCAGAGCCAAAAAAGTCCCCCAATGAGCAGCTCCATGGTCTGAATGGGCAGGGAAACAGCCCAATAAGCATCACCGCCGAGGAGCCAATCAGCTAGATGTTGCTGGGGCTGCTGTGAGCCAATCATAAGCTGGAAGTCTGAAAGGAGGGGAAACATCTCAATGAGCATCTCCAATGAGCATCACCACAGAGGAGACAATGAGCTAGAAGTTGCTAAGGCCGCTGTGAGCCAATCATCAGCCTGCAGCTGAAAGTTTGCTGGCACCTGGAAGTTTGCTGTGGCCCCTTCGGCTGTGACTATCAACAGGATACGTATGCACCATTCACTGAAGTTAGTTTTCAGTAATAGAAAACAAATATGAATTTCAGGTGGATGAATATTTCTGAAAATAATCTTGTGAAAAGTTGATTATAAATCCACATACTTGAACATGAATGAATTTAGGGAGTGTAAATAAGACACATATATTTCATATTTTGAAAAATCTGGAGAGTGTGTATGTGTGTATACACACACACATACACACACACACAAATTTTAAAATGTAGCAACATATATGCCAATCCAAATTCACCATGAAATATACATCATTCACAGATCTAAAAATATTCAATTTACTTAACAGGGATTTATGTATAATGTTGTTCTCCTAGGAAGCTCACCCATAGGTTCAATTTTCAGTTCCAACAGCATCTAGGAGGAGTGATCTCTTCTCAAAATTTGTATCTGCCAAATCAGCTACCGCACAAAAATATACACGTGATAAAAGGTAGGATTCTTTATGTGCATATAAAATAGATGTGCTGAATAGTCTACAGTGAAAGGGAGACAGGAATTCACATATTTGTTAACTTTAAAAACACATGGAGGACTATTTCAATTAAAAATTGACTAGAATTATAACACCTACTTGCAAAAGGCAAGTCCAAATATATACCATGCCTTCTCTGAACAGCTTCTATTTCTTTTCTGTTAGGATTCTTTTTCTCCATCATATTAGGATTAGTAGTCAGATTCTAGTACAGTATGGGTTAGTGTCAGGGATTCAGTATTTCAAATGGAAAATAGGAAAATGAATCCAATGTGTATGCAAACATATGCTAAACAAAAATCTTTCCACTCTCATCCAGAAAAATGCCTTGACATTACCTTCGCCCCAAGTAAGACACAATTAGAGGAGAAGAATTAGAAAATCTGTTAATACATATCTGGAATGGAAAATGCTCAGGAGTTCACAACCTTGAAGGTGGTAGAGGAGTTTCCAAAAGTAAGGGAAAGGGTAAACACTCCAGAAACATGGAGCTCTGCTTGCCTAAAGACTTCTTGAGAAACTGCCTCTGAGGTTGGGCACTTGAAATATACGTTGTTGTCAGAAGCTTTAGCTTTCTTTGTAGTGAGACCATCAAAGCTGGGTCTTCATCTATGTGACCTGGAGGATGTTGTTTCTTATTTTCCTAATGAACATGTGGCAGCAGTTCTGAATTCTCTCTTTGTAGGTAAACTGTGGCAACTTGGGGCTAAGTGTCTCCCTGTTTGGACTGTGAACCCAGTTGGTAATCCTCCAGTTTTCGTGGTGTTTCTTGCTGCTGCACTTGGAGTTTGGTATTTGCTTCTTGAAATACAAGGATTTCAACTGGGGCACAGTGCTGGAGGGATTTCTGTCACATGTGGTGTGTCAGGGTCTGCATATAAATGCACCAACCAGGCTTCTATCGCACATGCTTGCCCCCTTGACCATAGCAACTTGATTCTGAACATTGCCCTGAAAAATCTCCATATAACAAGATGCCTTTACATATAAGGGTCTGCTGGCTGCAGCATGTCAGTCACAAGCCATTTGGAAGCCAATGGCAGATCCACATGGCCCCAACACAGATGTTTTATCACACACCTGCACATCACTGCTCTAGGCCCCAACTCAGCAGTCTCCAAATTACTGGCATCTCTGTTCTACACCATTCTCATGAAACCAAGTCAATCAAGGCACTGTCTTGTACACTCATGATCAACAGCATAAGATCCAAAGTTACTCCAGTGCCATCTGGTCATGGGAATTTAAAAAATGTCATGGTACTTATCTAGCCATTTTTAAAGGATGAAGTTGGAGGCACTGTGGGTTTAAATTTATTCAGGAACCATTAAATGTTGAGGAAGTTTATTTCAATGAAAGTTCTGGAGAACTCTCAGAGGAAAGTCTTCCCAAAGAGTGACCAAAAAGTCACATGAAGCCAGGCCCATTGAGGTCTACAATATGAGGTCCATGTGAGTTTTGACTCTCAACTATTGCTGCCAAGTCTTTCAGAATGAAATCATGTGATATCCTGGCTGAGATTCCCAGTGTTCTGTGGAAAGCTACCCTGGTCCAAGATCTCAGTTTCCAAGAGCGACTCTCATGCATGGCCTCCTAAAACCCCAACACAATTCATGGCAATACTTCTCTGACGTCAGTTCTAGACCTCAGTCTCTAAGGGTATCACACCAGAGTTCAAGCCCAGGTGGACCCAGTCATCACTTCCAACCACCACACAAATAAACACAATTAAAACCAAAACACTCCCACAAGGCCCTCATCCTCTTCCATATAGACACTAATCATAACCTCTTGCTGGAGTTTTCCATGAGGGGCGCAGCCCAAGACAGTGTTCAAAAGAGCTCCCTTGCCACTTATTTTCCTAAAGTCAGCGTGGTTTTTTACCATTTTTGTTTTGGATACACACATGGAATCTTTCTTTAGATCCATGAGGTGCTGAGAATCTAAGCCACAGCATCACACAGGGCCAAGAGGCTGAATCAGACACATCCTTATCCTAAGCAATTAAACAAAGAGCGACAGGTGATGCGCATGCATTTCCATTTGAAAACAGTTTTCATCAGTCTTCCCAAATGGGTGGACTGAGGCAAAGACCTCCTGACATTCAGGTCAACAGATCAATAGGTAAGCAAAAGGCCAAAAGAAGGGTTTTTCCACTGAGACATTACTGGTCACACTGATATCTGTGTTTTCTGAGATGCTCCCATTTCCTTCAGCTATCCAGTACATGGCCATGTCACAGAGCTTGGAGGGGTACATATCTTGGACACAAATCCATAAGACTATTTTGGAGAGTGGCCAGAATTTAGGAAGAAAACCTGAACTTAGGAATTTAGTAGGTGTTGCACATCTATAAGACAAGCCACAGTCCATTAATAAATCGGGCAGGATGAATGCTGGGAA
The DNA here is from genome assembly GCF_048772815.1 of Callospermophilus lateralis. Lineage (NCBI taxonomy): Eukaryota > Metazoa > Chordata > Mammalia > Rodentia > Sciuridae > Callospermophilus > Callospermophilus lateralis. The sequence continues at coordinate 56,663 of NW_027513899.1, forward strand.
GCTTCCTAATAGACAGGACACATCCTTGATGCATTCTCTTTTCTAGTGTCTTCAACCATGGACACAGTGGAATACATAGATAAAGAAACACTCACCTTGTCAAACGACCTACTATAAAGAGTCCACACCAAACCAAAAAAAACCCGCCTTTTCCACCTATTCTCAGAAAATGAGACAGAACCAAAAACTCACACCCACACCCACAAAGGCACCTCCTTTCCCCAAGTAGGTCTGTGACTATACAGTGTGTCCTCTGAATGGTGGGCCATACTATGTTACCCCAAAATGGCCTGTCTTGTCTCAGATCTGTTTTCTTTGGCCAACTCTGTGAAGTTGTGAGGATCCATTGGTGAGCCACTTTCTGCTTTCTCAGGAAGGGCCCCTCTTCAGAGCTTTTCTGGCATTTGGCCATCCTCACATCAGTAGGTACCAAGAAAGACTGACTCTGTCCTTGGTAAATCCAAACAAGTGAGACCACTGGGACTGGTACTGGGACTGGCTCTGTGTGCCTGGTTTCCTGGATCCCAAGTTCAGAGATTCCATCACCAAGAAAGTGAGGTAGGTCACTTCCTTCAGGAACTGAATGAGGTCACAGCCTTGGCAACCACTTTGTCCTAACAGATGCTTCCAAGGGTCCCATGAGATGGAGGCTGCACCTACTTCCTCTGACATTTTCATAAGTTAGAATGGTATATCAACCATAGGTACTGGGGAACAGCTCTCCACAGAGGCTTGGTATGTTCCATCTTCTCTACATTAAGAAGAGAGATTCTGATTAAGACACAACCCTTTATCCTGACCATGTTTTTTTGCCATGGAAGATGACTTTTGCCCTCTCAGGTCGTTCATAGCATCCTACACATTCTCCAGGGATTATTTCTACATGGACCTTTGAGGTTCTCAGCAGGTGGAAGATCCATACATTCCTGTATTGTAATACCAACTCTGTCTCTGCTCTTCTGTAAAGTTAGATTGAGGAACAGTGTATGGTTAGGATTAATAACATGTTCAATATGGGTTAGGAATCATTCTGCTTGATGAACAATGTTATTGGAAACCTGCGATATTTACATGAAAATATAGGTGAAATATAAGTATTGAAATATAAATCTAATTAAGATTTGAATCCTAGAAGGGAATTTGGCCTTTGAGTGGGATACTTAGCTTTGAATTATGTTCTGCACATATGTCTCAGATAAATTGATATGCAATGGCATAGATCCTTGTACCTTCGATGATTGAATGTAGAAGAGAGCATCCAGTTAAAAAAGGGATTTTTGCTAGGATTAGGAATATAGTCGGTAGGATTACGAAGAAGATTGAGTATAGAATATGGACCAAAAGTTCTTTAGCAATAGGGTTTCTGGTAGAGATTGAATATAAATGTCAGCACATGTGAAGAGTCAGTCACAATGATGAACTGGGGAAAAAAGTAGGAAAGCAGATGTGAATAGAGAGTAGGAAATCAGGCAAATTATAAAATGAGTGAGAGGTTTAGACAGTTTCAACAGGGTGAGATTGAAAATGTAGTCTTAGGAAGAAACACATATGTAATCACCAATAGGATTGACATTTGAGAGCATTAGGCAACCTGGACATGGATGTTTTTAGTAATCCATGTTCACTTTCCATTTAGGCTTTGGGACAGTCATAAGTGTGACCTTTGCATTTTGTGTCCAGAATATTACTGTGATAAAATGTATATGTAGATCAGTTGACATGCATATTTTTTCCACCATTTCTGGGAGCAATATTTTGAAGATATAGAAATTATTGTTGGGAGTACACAGAGGTGTACCATGTGTCTATCAATATATAGACAATGCATGAATAGACCATACTGTGAATAAATGATATTACTGGTTTCACTTTGAATAATGGATTGAATTGATATCTGAAAGTATACAAGAAATCTTATATTGATGTACAATCATTCATTTAAACCAGTTTTACATCTAATGGTAATATTAGTGTTATGTTTTATCATGACGGGTGTGTCAGTTTTGCTTCAAAAGTGATAATGGAAATCGAAAATAATGTGTTTGGAAAGAAGTGTCACAAAAAGAGAAGTCAAGAAACATGGAGGAATACATGTGTTCTGAAGCAAAAGTGATTGAAAGCAAAACAAATGTGTATATATTTGCTAAATTGTGGATGAAATATACATCCTATGATGTGCATTAACTGGAGAAATAGTAATGTACCAGTGTTGAATAAAAATGAACGTCAAAATACACATTATATCACATAGGAATCTTCTTGCATTGATGTTAAACTGGGTCAGTTACTGTATAAATATTAGAATTTTATTTTGGTGTTATAATACAATTTATTTTAGCACTAGCATGCCACAGAATGTAGAAGAAAGAGCAATGGATTTTTAGTTATAACACTAATAATCTAGCATTTAATGATTATTTTGGGGAGTCTAGAATTTACATAAGGCTATGCAACATAATTTTTTGTATTTAACATTCATAAAATCTTGGAATTTTGGTAATATTTCTCCTTTTTTTATTTTTTCAGTTGTTGATATACCTTCATTTTATTTATTCGTATGTGGTGCTGAGAATATAACCCACTGCCTCACACATGCTAGACAAGCATGTTAACACTGAGTCACAAACCCAGCCCCTCCACTTTTATCTTTTCATCAAACACTCCTCTCCCTCTTCTTTACTCACTTTCTTCCTCATTTTCCCCCTTCTCTCTCTTCCTTTTTCATTTTCCCTCCATAAGTATTTTTCTCTCATAGCATTACAAACAGTACTATGCTATGAAATTTACATTTAAAACTGTTTTTTATAGTCATTCTTTTCTTGAGAAAATTTAAAAATTATAACCACCTGATAAATATATTACAATACATTTATTATGCATATGTATCTATATTCATGCATATGTGTTACATATATATATATATATATATATATATATATATATATATATATATATATATATATATACATATATATTTAAAAGTACTTTGATTAGCCTGTTAGAAATAATATACACAAAGTCTTTCTTAATTCTCAAGTCTTCCAGAATTAACATCTTACAGTGAAAATCAAATAAACATATTTAAGTAAACAGGTATCATTCTTATTTATCAATACTGATAATTTAAGGTTTTTATATCACATTTAGCTGTAATATGGCATATTAACTCTTTTGAATTAGAGAATTTTTTTTTGAACAACCTATTATTTAAGGACCATATGCACTGACATTTTAAATGGCTTTCTTGTGATTTCACTTTCTATCAATTGCATATTAATTGCCAAATACTTATTTTAGTAATTTTCATATTCATAATTGATATAAAGTCAATTGATTAATTCTTTTTGTAAGGAGTTACTAATTACAGTAGGGACAGTATTAATAATTCTAAATCTTTATAAAAATGGTACAAAAATATTTTCATGCAAAATTATGTATAATTGCATGCTCTAAATGTTTGATTGTTGATACATATAATAAAGAGCTTTTGATGAGTCTCTTCCCCAGTAAAACAGAAAATGCAATGATATAGTTGGGTATGTATGTCCAAACAAACATATGGAAAAATACACATTATCATCTAGAAACTATTAAATAAAAGATGAAAAGAACAATCCAACACATTGTACCAACTTGTCAGATGAGGTAGTATTCTGGAAGAATAGCCTAAGTCTAGACCTGGTCCATGACAAAATATTCACAAAAAAATAAAATATGAAAAATATAGGAAATGCTATGAGTTTTTCTTGAAGGTAAGTGGATTATCCTTTAATCTCAATTATGTGCATTTTTAAAAGCCAGTTTTCTGGTAAAATAAATTTGTGATAGTTACAAGTACACAAAACAAAGTTTCTGCTTAGCAAAATGAATGCATCTCAACTCTTTTTTAGCTGATTTCTTCCCACTCAACTTTAAACCTTTATTTATTTATTTTTTATTGGTTCTTCAAAACATTACAAAGCTCATCCTATATCATCTTTCATACATTTGACTCAATTGGGTTATGAACTCCCAATTTTCCCCAAATACGAGTTGCAGAATCACATCGGTTACACATTCACATTTTTACATAATGTCATATTAGTGACTGTTGTATTCTGCTACATTTCCTATCCCCTACTATCCCCTACTATACCCCCTCCCATCCCCTCCCATCTTCTTTCTCTACCTCATCTGCTGTTGTTCACTTCTCTCCCTTGCCCCACCTTTCCCCAATTTTCCCTACCCCATTGTTTGAAGATGCTATCCTACTTCCATTGCATGCTTTTAGCCCCTTTTTCAAATATAAGAAAGTTGTAATTTTGAGGATTGGTTTCTGTGTCCTCTATTCTGTACCATTGTTCCACCTGCTTATTTTGTTACCAGTACCACGCTGTTTTTGTTACTATTGCTTTTAGTACAGTTTGAACTCTGGTATCACTATACCTCCAGATTCATATTTTCTGTTTAGAGTTGCTTTTGCTATTCTGGGTCTTTTGTTTTTCCATCTTCTAAGATCTTCTTCTCTCTCTCTCTTTAGGGTTCTGTAGTTTTCAGTATATAAAACTTTCACGTCTTTTGTTAGGTTGATTCCCAAGTATCTTATTTTATTTGAGGATATTGTGAATGGAGTGGTTTTCCTCATTTCCATTTCAGAAGTTGTGTTGCTGACATACAGGAATGCCTTTCATTTATGCGTGTTAATTTTATATTCTGCCACTTTGCTGAATTCATTTATTAACTCTAGCCGTTTCATTGTAGACCCTTTGGGGTCTGTTAAATATATTTTCATGACATCTGCAAATAGCGATAATTTAAATACTTCTTTTCCTATTTTTATGCCTTTAATTTTTTTTGTCTGTCTAATTGTTCTGGCTAGTATTTCAAGAACTAAATTGAATAGAAGTGGTGATAGAGGGCATCCCTGTTTTGTTCCAGATTTTAGAGGGAATGCCTTCAGTTTTTCCACATTCAGGATGATGCTAGCCTGAGGTTTAGCATATATAGCTTTTACAATGTTGAGGTAAGTTCCTGTTATCCCTAGTTTTTCTAGTGTTTTGAACATAAAGTGATGCTGAACTTTGTCAAATGTTTTTTCTGCATCTATTGAGATGATCATATGGTTCTTGTCTTTATGTCTATTGATGTGGTGAATGGCATTTATTGATTTCCGTATATTGAACAAGCCTTGCATCCCACGGATGAATCTTACTTGATCATGGTGCACAATTTTTTTGATATGCTTTTGTATTCGATTCGCCAGGATTTTATTGACAAGTTTTGCATCGAAGTTCATTAGAGATATTGGTCTGTAGTTTTCTTTCTTTGAAGTGTCTTTGTCTGGTTTCGGGATCAGGGTGATTTATCCTCATAGAATAAATTTGGAAAAGCTCCTTCTTTTTGTTTTTCTTGAAATAGCTTGAAAAATATTGGTATTAATTCTTCTTTAAAGGTTTTGTAGAACTCCGCTGTATACCCATCCGGTCCATGGATTCTTTTGGTTGGTAGTTTTTGATGGCTTCTTTCATTTCTTCCTTTGTTATTGGTCTGTTTAAATTGCGTGTGTCTTCCTGACTCAATCTGGGCAGATCTTATGACTTAAAAAATTCATCGATATCTTCACTATCTTCTATTTTATTGGAATATAGTGTTTCAAAATACTTTCTAATTATCTTCTGTATTTCTGTAGTGTCTGTTGTGATATTGCCTGTTTCATCCCGTATGTTAGTAATTTGAGTTCTCTCTCTTCTTCTCTTCATTAGCATGGCTGTGGGCCTGTCAATCTTATTTATTTTTTCAAAGAACCAACTTTTAGTTTTATCAAATTTTTTAATTTTTTTTGTTTCAATTTTGTTGATTTCTGCTCTAAATTTAATTATTTCTTGTCTTCTACTACATTTGCTGTTGTTTTGCTCTTCCTTTTCTAGGTTTTTGAGGTGTAGTGTGAGTTCATTTATTTGTTGATTTTTTTCTTTTTTTGAGGAAAGAACTCCAAGAAATGAACTTCCCTCTTAAACTGCTTTCATTGTGTCCCATCGATTCTGGTATGTTGTGTCTGTATTGTCATTTGTCTCTAAGAATTTTTTTTTATCTCCTCCATTATGTCTTCTGTAACCCATTGATCATTCAGTAGCATGTTGTTCATTTTCCATGTGATGTAGGATTTTTCCTTCCTTCTTTCATCATTGATTTCCAGTTTCATTCCATTATTATCAGATATAGTGCATGGTATAATCTCCATGCTTTTATATTTACTAAGAATTGCCCTATGGCATAATATATGGTCTATCTTTGAGTAGGATCCATGTGAAACTGAGAAGAACGTGTATCCACTTGATGATGGCTGATATATTCTATATATGTCGTTCAAGTCTAGGTTACAAATTGTGCTGTTGAGTTTGATAGTTTCTTTATTCAGTTCTTGTCTAGAGAATCTGTCTAATGCCGAGAGTGGTGTCTTGAAGTCACCCATAATTATTGTGTTGTAGTCTATTTGGCTATTGAACTTGAGGAGAGTTTGTTTTATGAACATTGCAGCTCCATTGCTTGGTGCATACAAATTCATAATTGTTATGTCTTGTTGGTGGATGGTTTCTTTTAACAGAATATAGTGTCCTTCTTTATCCCTTTTGATTAACTTAGGTTTGAAGTTGATTTTATTCCACATGAGTATGGCCACTCCTTCTTGCTTCTGAGGGCCATGTGAGTGGTATGATTTTTCCCAACCTTTTACCTTCACCCTGTGTATGTCTTTTCCTATCATATGAGTCTCCTTAAGGCAGCATATTGTTGGATTTATTTTTTTTGATCCAGGTTACTAGCCCATTCTCTTGATTGGTGAATATAATCCATTAACATTTAAGGTTACAATTGAAATATGATTTGTTCTTCCAATCATGTTTATTTATTTATTATGTTTTAGTTTGGCTAGTTTTTACTTTTTTGGTTATTTTCCTCCCCCTTTACTGAGATACCTCCTGCTGTTAGTTTTCGGCACTATTTATCAATTCCTCTTCTTGTAGTATTTTGCTCAAAATGCTTTGCAGTGCTGGTTTTCTGGCTGCGAATTCTTTTAGCTTTTGTTTATTGTGAAAGACTTTAATTTCGTTTTCAAATCTGAACCTTAATTTTGCTGGATACAGTATTCTTGGTTGGAATCCATTATTTTTCAGCATTTGAAATACATTGTTCAAGGATCTTCTCGCTTTCAAAGTCTGTGATGAAAAATCAGTCATTAACCTAATTGGTTTTCCCCTGAATGTAATCTGCCTCCTTTCTCTTATAGTGTTTAATATTCTCTCCTTGTTCTGTATGTTGGCTATCTTCATAATTATATGTCTTGGAGTTTGTCTATTATGATTTTGAATGTTTGGGGTCCTGTAGGCTTCCAGGATTTGACAATCCGATCCATCTTTCATCTCTGGGATGTTTTCTAGAATTATTTTATTTAATATGTTCTCCATTCCTTTGGTTTGAATCTCTATGCCTTCTTCTATCCCAATGACTCTCATTTTTTATGACATCCAATATCTCTTGAATAGATTGCTAGTGGGATTTAAGCCTCTTTTCTGTGTTGATTATATTCTTTTCAAGTTGATAAACTTTGTCTTCATTATCTGATATTCTGACTTCTGCTTGATCTAGTCTATTTGTAATATTCTCGTTTGAGTTTTTAATTTGGTTAATACTTTCCTGCATTTCTAGTATTACTGTTTGATTTCTTTTAAGATCTCTATCTCCTGGTAAAGCTCGTTGTTTGCCATTTGAGTTTGTTTGTTTAATTCATTTTCAAAATATACTTTTATTGCTTGGACTTGCTGCCTCATGTCTTCTCTAATATTCCTTTCCATCTGAGTTAGGAATGCCTTAAGTTCTTTCCCTATCCCTGTTTCTGATGCTTCTAGGTCCTCCTGTAGAATTAAGTTGTCCTGCATTGTTTGTACTCCTTTCTTTCCCTTGTTTTTTCATGATGCTCATGTTACTTTCCAGCTCTATTTGATTGCTGTGTTTCTGTTTTATTCTATAGATTTGTTTCGGTGTTGTGTATCTCTGTTGTCTCTCCTTTGTGTTGGTAGACTATGCCTGCTAAAGTGGATTCCACTTGTAGGGAATTCCGAAGGCCGAGCTCCAGTGACGTCACCCCTCTGCTTTGGCGGGCCCAGGCTCCTTGCCGAAATGTTCGAATACGGGGATGGAACTGGACTGTCTCCAGTTGGTTTCAGCTCTAGGTCACTGGCGGGTGGGCAATCACTAGCCACCCAGTGGCGCAGTCGGTCTCCTGCGCGCCGGTGTTCTCCAGACGCCCAGTCACGCGGACAGCAGGTGGACTGTCACCTGCGCTTCTGTGTTCTCCAGCTTCCCAGTCACAAGAGCCTGGCCTCTAGTCCCCTGATTTCTCCTGCTAGTCCTGGTTTCTCCTGCTAGACTAGATTTCCCCTGAGTGATGCTTCTCTGCAGTTCAATCTGTATTCTGGGCCTGTCATTTGTTGGGTGTGGAGGGTGTCTATTGGAACCCAGACACTCTATTGTTTTGAGGATCAGTCAGACTGGATCTCCGGTTGCACATTTGGCTCGTTTTTCAGACCCAATTACCAGATCTCAGTGCTAAAAATCTTTCTTATAGGTTTTGGTGCACCCCCATTTTGCTGTAAGTTCTTAACAAGATAGTTTTTTGTAGTTCTATCTCGTTATTCACCTGTGCAGTGGCGCGTTACACTGGGTGTGATGCACTCTATTCGTGGCCATCAGGCAATGATGAAATATTATGCTTTGTATGCAGCATTTACTGAAGTTAGTTTTCAGTATTAGGAAACAAATATGTATTTCAGGTGAATGAATAATCTGAATTTCTGAGAATAATCTTGTGAAAAGTTGATTATAAATCCACATACGTGAATATGAATGATTTTAGGGAGTGTATAATAAGACACATATATTTCATATTTTGAAAAATCTGGAGAGTGATATATATATATATATATATATATATATATATATATATATATATATACACACAGAAACACACTCACAGACATTAAAAAGTAGCAATATATATGCCAATCGAAATTCAAAATGAAATATATATCCTTCACATATCCAAAAAAATACATTTTACTGAAAATGGATTTATGTATAATGTTGTTCAACTAGGAGGCTCACCCATAGGTTGAAATTTCAGTTCCAAAAGGGTTTAGGAGGAGTGATCTCTTCTCACAATTTGTATCTGCCAAGTCAGCCACCTCAGAAGAAAGTCTGTGTGATACCAGGTAGTATTCTATATGAGCATATAAAAATACATGTGCTGAATAGGTGACAGAGAAAGGGGAGAGGAATTCACATATTTGTTAACGTTAAAAACACATGGAGAAATATTTCAATAAACATTGACTATATTTATAACTCCAACCCCATATAATGCAAAAGGGAAGTCCAAGTATACACCATGCCTTCTCTGAACTGTTTGTATTTCCATTCTGTTAGGGTTACTATTCTACATCATATTAGGATTAGTAGTCAGAGTCTAGTAGGTTATGGATTAGTGTCAGAGATTCAGTATTTCGAATAGAAAATAGGAAAATAAACCCATTGTGTTTGCAAATATGTGTGATACAAAAATCTTCCCACTCTCATTCAGAACAATGCCTTGACATTACCTTCTCCCCTAATAAGACACAATTAGAGGAGAAGAGTTAGAAAATCTGTGAATACATATCTGGAATGGAATATTCTCGGTGTTCACAAGCTTGGAGGTGGTAGAGGAGTTTCCAAAAGTAAGGGACAGGGTAAACACTCCACAAACATGGAGCTCTGCAGGCCTAAAGACATATTGAGAAACTGCCTCTGAGTTTGGGCACTTAAAATGTATGTTGTGGTCCGAAGCTTTAGCTTCATCTATAGTGAGAGCATCAAAACTGGTCTGCATCTATGTGACCTGGGGGACATGGTATCTTATTTTCCAATGAACATGAGGCAGCAGTGCTGAATTCTCACTTTGTAGGTAAACTGTGGCAACTGGAGTCTAAGGGTCAATCTGTGTGGACTGTGAAGCTAATTGATCATGCTCTACTTTTCTTAGTAGAGCACTGGGAGTTTGTTATTTGCTTCACAATACAAGGAGTTCAACTTGGTCAGAGTGCTGGAGGGAGTTCTGTTACATGTGGTGCCTCAGGGTCTGCAGGAGAATGCACCAGTCAGGCTTCTATTTCACATAGTTTGACCCCTTGACCATAGCATCCTGATTCTGAACATTGCCCTGAAACCTCTCCATATAACAAGATGCCTTTACATATAAGGGTCTGCTTGCTGCACCATGTCAGTTACAAGCCATTTGGAAGCCAATGGCAGATCTACATGGCCCCAACACAGATGTTTTATCACACACCTGCCCACCACTGTTCTAGGCCCACTACTCAGCAGGCTCCAACTTACTGGCATCTCTGTTCTACACCATTTTTAAGAAACGCAGTCAATCAAGGCACTGTCTGGTATACTCATGATCAGCAACTGAACATCAAAAAGTTGTCCAGTGCCACCTGGTCATGAAAATTTCAAAAATTCCATGGTATTTCTCTAGCCATTTTTCAAGGATGAAGTTGGAGGCACTATGATTTTCAATTCACTCAGGAACCTTTAAATGTTGAGGAAGCTCATTTCAATGAAAGCTCTGGAGAACACTCACAGGCAAGGCTTCCCAAAGGGTCGCCAAAAGGTCACATGAAGACAGGCCCATTGAGGTCTGCAATGTGAGATCATGTGTGTTTTGCCTCTCAACTATGGCTGCCAAGTCTTTCAGAATAAAATCATGTGATATTCTGGCTGAGATTCCTCGTGACTTGTGGAAAGCCTTTCTGGGCACAGATCTCAGTTTCAAAGGGCGACTGTCATTCATGGCCTCCTAAAATCCCAACACAACTCATGGCAATAATTCTCTGAGGTCAGTTCCAGAACTCAGTCTCTAAAGGGAATCACACCAGAGTTCAAGACCAGGTGGAGACAGTCATCTTTTTCAACCGCCACACAAACTTCCAAAATTAAAACCCAAACACTCCCACAAGGCCCTCATCTTCTTCCATATAGATACTCATTATAAACTCTGGCTGGAGGTTTCCATGAGGGATGCAGAACAAGATAGTGTCCAAAGTTAGCTCCCTTGCCCCTCATTTGCCTAAAGTCGGGGTGGCCTGAACACCTTCCTGTGAACCTGGAGTGATCAAATAGTGTGCCGTTAATACTGCTCTGCTTCTCCAATTTGAGGACGACTGACTGTGGGGTTTAGATTCTTTATGTGAATTGGAAGCATGAGAAAATGCAAGCACCTTTGGGCTTGCCTCTCCTTGGCTTTAAAGAATGGATTTGACCCAAAGAATCCCTCTTCTCACTTGATGGAGGTCAGGAACCTTACAGAGGAAGGCAAGAGACTTCATCCGCAATGACTGCTCTTTTGATCATTTTGGTTTTGGATGAACACATGGGATCCATCAGGTGCTGAGAATCTAACCACAGCCTCACACAGGGCCAAGAGGCTGTTTCAGACAAATCCATTTCCAAAGCAATTAAGCAAAGAGCTACAGGTGATGTCCATTCATTTCCATTTGAAAACTTTTTTCTTCAGGCTTCACAAAGAATTGGCCTGTGGTAAATACCTTCCTGATATTCAGGGCAACAGAATAATAGGTAAGCAAAAAGCCCAAATCAGGGTTTCTCCACTGAGACTTTCCTGGTCACACTAGCTACCCACTACATGGCCATATAACAGAGCTTTTAGGTGGTAAATATCTTGGACACAAAACCATGAAGCTATTCTGCAGAGTGTCCAGAATTCAGAAAGAAAACAGAAACTTATGAAGATATCAGGTGTTGCCCTTTGATAACAAAAGCCACAGTCCATTTATAAATTGGGCAAGATGAATGCTGGGAAGCTTTCTACTAGACAGGACACATCCTTTGATGCATTCTTATTTCTAATGTCTAAAACCACGGACACAGTGGGATACACAGACATAGAAGCACTCGCATTGCAAAACGACTAACTAGAAACAGTCCACGCCAATCCAAACAAACAGTCTTTCCTACCTATTCTCAGAACATGAGACAAGACCATGAACATACACCCACACCCACAAAGGCACCACCTTTGCTTCAAGTAGTTCTGTGATTACCCAGAGTGTCCTCTGAATGGTGGGCCATACTATATTCCCCCAAAATGGCCTGTCGTGTCTCAAATCTGGTCTCCTTGGTCAATTCTGTGAAGTTGTCATTAGCCATGGGTGAGCCACTACCTGCTTTCTCAGGAAAGGCCCCTCTTCAGAGCTTTTCTGGCATTTGAACATCCTCACATCTGTAGGCACTAAGAAAGACTGACTCTGTCCTTGGTAAATTGAAGCAAGTGAGACCACTGGGCCTGGGACTGCGACTGGCTCTGGGTGCCATTCTTCCTGGATCCCAAGTTCAGAGAGTTCCATCACAAAGGAAGTGAGGTGAGGTCACTTCCTTCAGAAACTGAATGAGGTCACTGCTTTGGCAACAACTTTGTCCAAATAGTTACTTCTAAGGGCCCATGAGATGGAGGCTGTTCCTACTTTCTGTAACACTTTCAAAAGTTAGAATGGTATATCAACCATAGGCACCTGGGAACACCTCTTCACACAGGCCTGGTTTGGTCTATCTTCTCTACATTAAGTTGATAGAGGCTGATACAGACACATCCCTTCATCCTCACCAGGTTGTTTGCCATGGAAGATGACTTTTGCTCTCTCGGGAACTTCACAGCTGCCTACATCTTCTCCAGGGATTATTTCTACATGGACCTTTGATGTTCTCAGCAGGTGGAAGATTCCCTACATTCCGGTATTTAAAGAGAAACTCTGTCCCTCCTCTTCTGTAAAGTTAGATTGAGGTAACAGTGTATATTTAGGGTTAATAACATGTTCGATTTGGGTTAGGAATCTCTCTGCCGGATGAATAATGGTATTGGGAACCTGTGATATTTACAAGAATATATAGGTGAAATATAAGTATGAAAACAGAAATGTAGGTAAGATATGAAGCCAGAAGGGCATTGGGCCCTTGAGTGGGATACTTAGGTTTGAATTATGTTCTGCACATGTGTCTCAGATGAATTGATATAAAATGGCATAGGACCTTTTACCTTGAATGATTGATTGTTGAAGAGAACATCGAGTTAAAAAGTGATAGTCAGTAGGATTAGTAAGATAGTCAGTAGGTTTATAAAGAAGAGTGAGTATAGGATTTGGACCAAAAGTTCTTTAGCAATAGAGTTTCGGGTAGAGAGTGAATGTAAATGTCAGCATATGTGAAGTATGAGTCACAATGATGAACTAGGGAAAATATGTAGGAAAGCAGATATCAATAGAGATATTAGGAAATCAGGCAAAGTGTAAAGTGAGTGATAGAATTAGACATTTCCAACAGGCTTGAGGTTGAATATATAATCTTAGGAAGAAACAAATATGTAGTCATCAATAGGATTGACATTTGAGAGCATTAGGTAACCAGGACATGGTTGTTTTTGGTAATCCATGCTCACTTTCCATTTAGGCTTTGATACAATCATGAGTTTGACCTTTGCTTTTTGTGTCCAGAATATTACTGTGATAAAATGTATATATAGATAAGGTGACATCAGTATTTCTTCCACCATTTCTGGGAGCAATATTTTGAAGAGGTACAAATTAGTAATGGGGGGACAAATAGGTGTACACTGTGTTTATGAATATAGAGATAATGCATTAATAGACCATACAGTGAATAAATAACATAACTGGTTCCAACTTTAAATAATGGATTGAATTGAAATGTGAAAATATACAGGAAATTTTATATTGATATGCATACATTCATTCCAACCAGTTTTACATCTAATGGTAATATTAATGTTATAGTTTATCATGAAGAGTGTGTGAGTTTAGCTTCAAAATTGATTATGGAAATCGAAAATAATGTGTTTGGAAAGAAGTCTCATGAAAAGACCAGTCAAGTAACATGGAAGAATTCATGTGTTCTGAAGCAGGAAGTGAAACAAATTCTTATTAATTTGCTAACTTGTGGATGAAATATATGTCCTATGATGTGCAAAAACTGAAGAAATACTAATGTACCAGTGTTGAATTAAAATAAAGGTCAAAATAGACATTAAGTCCCATAGGAATCTACTTGCATTGATGTTAAACTGGGTCTGTTACTGTAAAAATATTAGGATTTGTAAGCACCATTGATTGAAGTTAGTTCTCATACTGGGAAACAAATATGTATTTCAGGTAGATGAATATTTCTGAGAATAATCTTGTGAAAAGTTGATTATAAATCCACATACATGAACATGAATGAATTGATGGAGTGTATATAAGAGACATATATTTCATATTTTATAAAATCTGGAGAGTGTGTGTGTGTGTATATATATATATATATATATATATATATATATATATATATATACAGAAAAACACAAAAATACATTAAAAAGTATCAATATATATGCCAAACGTAATTTATCAGTAATATATATCATCCACAGATGAAAATATATTTATTTTACTGAACATGGATTTATGTATAAATTGTTCTACTGGGAAGCTCACCCATAGTTTTAATTTTCAGTTCCACCAGCGTTTACGAGATCTCTTCTCACAACTTGTTTCTGCCCAGTCAGCCAACTCAAAAAAATGTACGTGTGAGACCACGTAGGATTCTATATTTGCATATAAAAATACATGTGCTGAGTAGGCTACATAGAAAGGAAGACAGGAATTTACATATGTGTTAACATTAAAAACACATGGAGGACTATTTCAATTAAAAATTGAGTAGATTTAGAATACCTACCCTCTATCATGCAAAAAGGAAGTCCAACAATACACCATGCCTGCTGTAAACTGCTTGTATTTTCATTCTGTTTGGGTATTTTTCTCCATCATATTAGGATTAGTAGTCAGAGTCTAGTAGGGTATGAGATAGTGTCAAGAATTCAGTATTTCAAATGGAAAATTGTAAAATGAATCAATGTGTATGCAAATGTGTGCTACACAAAAATTTTCCCATTCAGAACAATGCCTTGACATTACCTTCACCCCAAGTAAGACACATTTAGAGGAGAAGAGTTAGACAATCTTTGAATGCATATCTGAAATGAAAAATGTTCAGGAGTTCACAACCTTGGAGTTGGTAGAGGAGTTTCCAAAAGTAAGGGAAAGTGTAAAATCTCCACAAACATGGAGATTTACCAGCCTAAAGACTTCTGGAGAAACTGCCTCTAGGTTGGGCACTTGAAATATATGTTGTTGTCAGGAGCTTTAGCTTCCTTTCTAGTGAGACAATCAAAGCTTGGTCTGCACATCTGTGACCTGGAGGACATGGTTTATAATTCTCCAATGAACATGAAGCAGCAGTGTTGATTTCTCTCTTTGTAGGTAAACTATGGCCACTGGGTCTAAGTGTCTCCCCATGTAGACTGCTAAGCCATTAGGTCATCCTCCACTTTTCAAAACGTTTCTTGATACTGCACTCGGAGTTTGGTATTTGCTTCATGAAATACAAGGAGTTCAACTGGGACAAAGGGCTGGAGGAAGTTCTTTCACGTGTGGTGGGTCAGGGTCTGCAGGAGAATGCACCAACAGGGCTTGTATACCACATAGGTTGCTCCCTTGACCATAGAAACCTGATTTTGAACATTGCCCTGAAACCTCTCTATATAACCAGATGTCTTTACATACAGGATCTGCTGGCTGCACCATGTCAGTCTCAAGCCATTTGGAAGCCAATGGCAGATCCACATGACCCCACCACAGATGTTTTATCACACACTTGCTCACCCCCGCTCTGGGCCCATTACTCAACAGGCTTCAAATGACTGGCATCTCTTTTCTACACCATTTTCATGAAAACCAGTCAATCAACACACTGTCTGGTACACTCATGATCAGCAACTGGACATCCAAATGTACTCCAGTGCCACCTGGTCAAGGAAATTTCAAAAATTTCATGGTATTTATCTAGCCAATTTTCAATGATGAAGTTGGAGACACTGTGGGTTTCAATTCATTCAGAAATTATTTAATGGTGAGGAAGCTCATTTCAATGAAAGCTCTGGAGAACTGTCACAGGCAAGGCTTCCCAAAGAGTGGCCAAAAGGTCACATGAAGCAAGGCCCATTGAGGTCTACAATTGAGGTCCATGTGTGTTTTGACTATCAAATATGTCTGACAAGTTTTTCAGAATAAAATGTGTGATATCCTCCTGAGATTCCCAGTGCTCTGTGGAAAGCGACACTGGGCCTAGATCTCAGTTTCCAAGGGTGACTCTCATGCGTGGCCTCCTAAATCCCAACACAATTCATGGCAATATTTCTCTGAGGTAAGTTCCAGAACTCAGTCTCTAAGGGGAATGACACCATAGTTCAAGCCCATTTGGATCCAGTCATCTCTTCCAACCGCCACACGAATGACCACAATTAAAACCAAAACACTCCCACATGGCCCTCATCTTGCTAAATATAGACACTCATCATAAACTCTGGCTGGAGGTTTCCATGCGGGACGCATCCCAAGACAGTGTCCAAAATATTCTCCCTTGCCCCTCATTTGCCTAAAGTCAGGGTGGCCTGGACACCCTTCCTGTGAACCAGAAGTGATCAAATAGGCCTGCCGTTAATACTGCTCTGCTTCTCCAATTTGAGCACTATTGACTCTCAGGTATAGATTTTTTTATGTGATTTGGAGTCACGAGAAAACACAAGCACCTCTGCAGGACTTTGAAAAACTCATTTGACCAAAAGGATCCCTGTCTCACTTGATAGAGGTCAGGTACCTAACAGAGGAAGGCAAGAGACTCATCCACAATTACTGAATTTTTGCCATTATGGTTTTGATTGCACACATGGTATCTATCTTTAGATCCATCATGTGCTGAAAATTTAAGCCACAACCTCATACAGGGCTAGGAGGCTGATTCAAACACATCCCTTTCCAAAGCAAAGAACCACAAGTTATTCCCATTTATTTCCATTTTAAAACTGTTTTATTCAGGCTTCACAAAGGGGTGGCCTGAGGCAAAGACCTTCCTGACATTCAGGGCAACAGAACAATAGGTAAGCAAATGAACCAAAATATGGGTTCTTCACTGAGCGTTTACTGGTCACAATGATGTCTGAGTTTTCTAAGATGTTCCCATTTCCTATAGCTATCAAGTACATGGCCATGTCACAGAGCTTGGGGGTGGTATGTATCTTGGACACAAAACTATGAGGCTATTCTGGAGAGTGGCCAGAATTCAGGAAGAAAACAGGAACTTAGGAAGTTAGTAGGTGTTGCCCATCCATAAGGAAAGCCACAGTCCATTCATCAACTAGGCCTGATGAATGCTGGAAAGTTTTCCACTAGACAGGACACATACATTGATACATTCTCTTTTCGAATGTCTACAACCATGGACAGAGTGGGATACACAGACATAGAAGCACTCGCCTAGTCAAACGACTTTCTAGAAACAGTCCACTCCAATCAAAACAACAGCCTTTCCTACCTATTCTCAGAACATGAGACAAAACCACAAACTCACACCCACACCCACAAAGGCACCTCCTTAACTCAAGTAGGTCTGTGACTATCTGGAGTGTCCTCTGAATAGTGGGCCATACTATGTTCCCCTAAAATGGCCTGTACTGTCTCAGATCTGGTCTCCTTGGCCAACTCTGTGAAGTTGTCAACAGCCAGCGATGAACCACTACCTGCTTTCTCAGTAAAGGCCCCTCTTCAGAGCTCTTCAGGCATTTGGCAATCCTCATATCAGTAGGTACCAAGGAAGACTGACTCTGTCCTTGGTAAATCCAAACAAGTGAGACCACTGGGATTGGGACTTGGACTGGCTCTCGGTGCCTGGCTTCCTGTATCCCAAATTCAGAGATTTCCATCACCAGGAAAGTGAGGTGAGGTCACTTCCTTCAGGAACTGAATGAGGTCACTGCCTTGGCAACCACTTTGTCCTACCAGATTCATCCAAGATTCCCATGAGATGGAGGCTGCCACTACTTCCTGTGACACTTTCACAAGTTAGAATGGTATATCAACCATAGGCACCTGGGAACAGCTCTCCACACAGGCATGGTTTGATCAATCTTCTCTACATTAAGAAAGGAGAGGCTGATTCAGACACATCCCTTAATACTGACCAGGTTGTTTGTCATGGAAGATGACTTTTGCTCTATTAGGTCCTTCATAGCTGCCTGCAACTTCTCCAGGGTATCATTTCTGCTTGTACCTTTGATGTTCTCAGGAGGTGGAAGAGCCCCTACATTACTGTATTGTAAGACAAACTCTCTCCCGGCTCTTCTGTACAGTTAGTTTGAGGGTACAGTGTAAGGTTAGAGTAATAACAGGTTTGATTTAGGTTAGAAATCATACTGAGGAATGAACAATGGTATTGGGAACTCGCGATATTTACGAGAATATATAGGTGAAATATAAGTATGAAAACAGAAATCTAGATAAGGTTTGAATCCAAGAAGGGCATTGGGCTGTTGATTGGGATACTTAGCTTTGAATTATATTCTGCACAGATGTCTCAGATAAATTGATATACAATGGCATAGGACCTTGTACCTTGGATGATTGATTGTCAAAGAGAATTTCCAGTCAAAAAGGGATAGTCGGTAGGATTAGGAAGATAGTTGGTAGGTATAGAAAAAAGAGTGAGTATAGGATTTCGAACAAAAGTTCTGTAGCAATAGGGTTTCGGATAGAGAGTGAATGTAAATTTCAGCACATGTAAAGAGTCAGTCACAATGATGAACTCAGGAAAATATGTATGAAAGCAGATATCAATGGAGACATTAGGAAATCAGGAAAAGCATAAAGTGAGGGTTACTATTAGTCATTTTCAACAGGGTTGAGGTTGAATATATAATCTTAGAAAGCAACAAATATGTAGTCACCAATAGGATTGATTTGCGAGCATTAAGCAAGCTGGAAATGGATGTTTTTAGAAATCCATGCTCACTTTCCATTTAGGATTTGGTGAAAGGTTAATAAGATAGGTACTTGTCACTTCCTGTTTTTCTGTATGCTTAACAAAACACTGTTGAAACCTTGAGGACTGTTTGCTAATTTTTTCCCCAGAATGTGCTGTCCCTGACTGCCAAACAGAGAATGTACACCCTCACCTGTTTGCACACAAACCGCCCACTCGCCCTGACCCATCAATAAGCTTCCCTCCCTGCCCTCTTCAAGGAAAGTATATAAGCTCTGCTTAAGCTGTTCTCATTGCTCTCTGCTCTATTCAAGTGAGCACTGAGCCCCAGATTGCTAGACTCCCAATAAACCCAGGGTAACTTTTGATGTGGAGGGGACCCCAGTAAACTTTGAAGTGGATACAGGGGCAGTATACTTAGTCCTTAAGGCCCCACTGGGCCCTCTATCAAATAAAAGCTCTCTAGTTCAAAGTGCTAACACCAGTAAATATGGGAATTAGACAACTAAGAAAACCATGGACATGAGGAAAGGAAAAATCCATCACTCCTTCCTAATAATCCCAGAATGCCTGGCCCCATTGATGGGCAGAGATCTGCTCACCAAGCTCCGGGCCAAAATGACTTTTAACCATGAAGGCCCCAAAATGATATTTCTAAATCCTTTAGTATAAACTCCTATATTCACGGCTTTAAATATGTCAGTAGAAGATGAACAGCAACTCTTCACACTCCCCAAGACTGATCAAACAGGCAAGCTACCCCAGAAATGGATAACAGATTACCCAGATGCCTGGAAAAAAACTGCTGGGTTAGGACTAGCCATGAAACAACCTCCAAAAACAGTGGAGTTCAAAACCTCAGCCTCCCCAATCAATGTCAAAAAATATCCTCTGAGCAAAAAAGCTAAAGATGGGATAAGGCCCCATATTCAGAAATATCTGGCCTTAGGGTCCTAAGGCCTTGTCAATAATCCTAAAACACTCCCCCGCTACCAGTATAAAAAGCCAGGAGCCGGGGACTATCCCCCATTAAAGACATAAGAGAGACCTACAACAGAGTGTAGGACATTCACCCCAGTGTACCTAATCCGTACAATCTGCTTATCACTCTGAACCCTGAGAGGAAATGGTATACTGTTCTGGACTTAAAAGATGCTTTCTTTTGCTTGCCTCTGCATAAATATAGTCAGTTGCTGTTTGCTTGCTAGTGGGTAGACCCAGAAACTGGAACGTGTGGTCAACTAACTTGGACTAGACTCCCCAAAATGGTTGAAAAACTCCCCCACTCTCTTTGATGAAGCCCTCCAAAGAGATCTCAACAGCTTCAGAACTACGCACCCCGAAGTCACCCAGCTTCAATACGTGGATGACCTGCTACTGGCACCCAACACCAAGGATATCTGTGAATCTGGGACCCAAGCAGTATTATGTGAGCTTCCTCAACTCGGGTATAGAGCTTCTTCCTAAAAGGCCCAAATTTGCCAGCAAGAAGTAATCTTCCTGGGCTATTCCTTTAGGGGCAGTAAACGATGGCTCACTGAGCCCAGAAATCAAACGGTTGTGCAGAAACCACCCCCATCTAACAGCAGACAACACAGAGAGTTTCTTGGGACTGCTGGGTTTTGCAGGTTAAGGATTCCTGTGTTTGGGTCCTTAACTTCTCATTTACACCCGCTGTTAAAGGAGATGCCCAATTCTAATGGACCCCTGAGATCCAGCAAGCTTTTGATAATATCTAAGGACACTGACACTGTACTCCTCAACTTCACTGAGCAAAGCCTGAAATTTCAGAAAGCCCTACACTACGTTAAAAATGTACATCAGTTCACTCACCTTGGTTCAAAGAAATTGCAGGCATTCCTGAAGGATCAAGAACAGAGTTTTCCACTAACCGACTCACAGTGAAAGGAAATAACTGAACAGGTAAAAAAAAGCCTGTCGGGTCTGTCAATAGGTTAATGCTTACCCTTCCAACTTTCCTGCAGGAAAGCACCTACGAGGAACCAGACCAGGACAATTCTGGGAAGTGGACTTTACTGAAATTAAGCAAGCATGGTATGGACTTAAATATCTCCTACTCTTTGTAGATATATTTCAGGATGGATTGAAGCCTCCCAACCCAAAAAAAAAAAAGGCGCAAATGGTGGTCAAGAAGATCCTGAAAGATATTTTTCCAAGGTACGGCCTGCCTAAGGTAATAGGGTCTGATAATTGACCAGCGTTCATGGCCCAGGTAACTCAGGGGTTAGCCAGGACCCTGGGGATTAATTGGAAGTTACATTGTGCTTATAGACCCCAGAGTTCAGGACAGGTAAAAAAATTAAATAGAACCATTAAAGAGACCTAAACGGAATTAAGCTTAAAGAGTAGCATAAAAGATTGGACTATGCTCCTGCCTTATGCACTATTTCATGCAAGAAATACTCCCTCTGTTTCTTTGTGTAACCTCACCCCCTATGAAATTCTCTATGGGGCCCCATCTCCAGTAAGGGACCTAACCCTAACTCAAAGATCTAACGATCCCTTCCACACCACCTTGCTTGACAGACTTAAAGTTCTGGAAGGAACTCAGCAAACCTGTGGAAACAGCTGGCCACTGCCTACCAACCTGCTGAAGAGGGTACTCCACATCTATATCAAGTAAGAGACTTTGTCTACATAAGACAACATCAGGTGTCATCCCTGGAACCCGGCTGGACAGGACCATACCAGGTGCTACTTATAACACCTACAGTGCTAAAGTTAGACGGAATCACTTCCTGGTTCCTAATTCTCATCTCAAGCCTGTGCCCTGTCCAGAATCTGGCTGAAAAATGAAAAAGACTGGTAACATTTTCAAATTGTATATTCACCATGTGAATAAGACTATAGACTCTCCAATTGGTCACCAGTAGTCCTAACCCTCATCAACCCGTTCAGCAGCAATGGCTGATCACAAATCCTACTAGACAAGAAGTATGGTCTATCGCACATACAGCCCACTTAGGGACCTGGTGGCCATCTCTCCACCAAGAAATTTGTCAGCTGGCTATACGTCTTTCCTATTGGGAAATCCCTGATGAAGAGGATCCCCAAAAATTCCATTAAATACTTTCCATACAATAGATAATGGAAACAAACATTATGGATGTAGGGACACGCGAGCCAGATGCAGGTTGGCTAGCCTAGATTACTATGTTTGCCTGGCGGACTACCAAAGCCAAAAACAGCCATGACTGTGTGGGGGAAAAGACAACTTCTTCTGTAAATAATGGGGATGTGAGGATACAGGGGCTACCTGGTGGAAGCAAAACTCCTCATCAAATTCAGTACACAGCATTGGCCATATTACCAGTTAGATAACAAAAACCGATGGCCACCAGAAGGGTCTCTAGATCCTCAAATTTTGCGTGACCTTTTCAACTTCGACAAGTGCTCAAAAGTGTGGAAGGAAATTCCCCTACGTGTAGGCCTTTTCCCTCCTATGCTCAAATCCTGAACTATGCTTCTCCAATAGATACTCACCCGCAGCCTTCTGCCCCAGACTCTCTGCTGTCACTCCCACATCAGCAACCTGATTTCTCAGCTCCAGTTACTAGATCAAAAACCCAAATTTCCGTTGGTTCTCAGACCATTGCCCCTTGCTGAGCTTGCAGGTACTGAGGTACCCTTCCACCCACTCACTCCTCTCTCCTCCTGTCAGTGCCCACACCGGGTCCCACCAGGTCCTCTTACCAGCTAACCCAAAGCTCAAACCAGCTAAGGAGTGCCCTCAGACGCCTATCAAAGATGTAATTAAAATGGCCTTTAAAGTTGCTTTGTCATCACTGAAAACAGGTTACTAAGAATTTAAAGTCCCTCACAGGCTTTTTGGGATACTCACTCCAGTCTTCCCCTCTGCTCTACCTGTTCTACTGCTCAAGTTTTGTTGCCAGGAAAATCCCAAACCCCTTTCCCATAATTCTTTTATATCTCTTTTTCCTCATCCTCAGATCCACGGAGCTGCTCTCATCCCCTGCCTTCCCTGTCTTCCCCTCTGTATCAGGCCCACAGAAAAGTCTTAAATGACCTTCTCCAGAAGTCTTCACCATGGCTGACTTTAAGCCTTTCAGCAACACAGTTCCTATAAAAGAGTTCAATGTAGATAAACTTCCTCTATTCGTGTTGCTCTGTTCAACTTGGCCACTGGCTGGAAAAATCAGCACTCCTAAGCTAGACACCCCCTTAGTAGTTTTTAACAAAATATATGAAGAAGGCCTCTGCCCTAGAGCTGGGGCTTCATAGAGATGGCTACATTTCTAAGATATAGAAGTTACCAACTGGGCTCCATGGTAACAGCTGGCAGGGAGGAAAAGAAAAAAAAGAAGAAAAAAGCTCTCCCCCTCCCAGGTGTCCTTAAGAAGTTAACTTTCCCAGAACAGAGGAAAAAAAAAACAGAAACAAAAACTGCTTTTTGTGAACTTCTGCAGACTGTGAACTTCTGAGCCCCTTCCCTTACATGCTGGGTACAAAATTCTGAAACAACCTAAACTTTGGGTTCAGGGATTAATTGATTACAACAGAAGCAATGCCCTCTAAATCCGGATGCAACCAAATAAGACTGTTTCCCTGTCTTCTGTGCTATCTTAGGTACCTTGCCTTGTCCATCTCTACAGCAGTACAATTCTATACACTTAAACATTGTTTATGTTTTCATAAAATGGTCAACAGATGTGATTAATTATGTAATGGTGCAGATGTTTTCCAGAGTGCTCTATCATGACGCAGGTACATTTAAATATCAAATAGGGGGGCAAACAACCCGGTTCTGCCAGGAACCTGTATCCCTCACTTTAGTCATCCTATTATGAATAGGAGTTGCTGCAGGGGTGGGCACAGGAACCACTGCCCTGGTCCATGGGACACAACAAATGACCCAATTAGAAGCAGTAATAGACCAAAACTTAAAGATATTAAAAACCTCCTTCACAGCTTTACACGAATCTTTAACCTCTCTCTCTGAAGTTATTTTACAGAACAGTCGAGGGTTGGACCTCCTCTTCATGAGAGAAGGGGCCTTCGTCCTGCATTGAGGGAAGAATGTTGTTTTTATGCCGACCATACTGGAGTTGTAAAAGAATCTATGATTAAATTAAGAAGATGCCTTGAAGAGCATCAACAAGAGAGAGAGGCCCAAAAAAGGTGGTTTGAGTCTTGGTTCACAAAGCCCCCTCATTAACTACATTTTCATCAGCCCTGGCCGGTCCATTAATAATCCTCATATTATTGGTAATTGTAGGACCCTGTTTGATCAACCGTGTAGTTTCCTTTCTCCATGCTCAAATTGGACAAGTTAAACTTATGGTAATCAGAAAACAATATACCACACTAGTAAACATAAAATGTGACACCCCCAATGATCATTTTTATGATTAAAAGTAACCAAAAGAAGAAGTGGGGAATGAAAGTTTAATAAAATAGGTACTTGTCACTTCCAGTTTTTCGGTATGCTTAACAAAACACTGTTGATGTCTTGAGAACTGTTTGCTAATCTAGTTCCCTGAAAGTGCTGTACCCAACTGCAAAACTGCAGAATGTACTTCCTCACCCATTTGGACGCAAACCGCCCACTCGCCCTGACCCATCAATAAACTTTCCTATCTGCCCTCTCCAAGGAAAGTATATAAGCTCTGCTTAAGCTGTTCTCAGGACTCTGTGCTCTATTCAAGGGAGCTCTGACCCCAGCATGCTGGACCCCCATAAATCCTTGGCTGTTGCATGAGACAGTCTCTGGTAGTCTCTTCCTCCGACACTCGCCTGACCTTTACATTGGTAAAATAATAAGTGTCATCTTTGCTTTTTGTGTCCAGAATATTACTGTGATAAAATGTATATGTAGATAAGGTGACGTGAGTATTTCTTCCACCATTTCTGGGAGCAATATTTTGAAGATGTATAAATTAGTATTGGGGGTACAAATAGGTATATCCTGTGACTCTGAATATAGAGATAATGCATGAATAGACCATAATGTGAATAAATAATACAATGGGTTCCAAATTTAAATAATGGATTCCATTGATATCTGAAAATATACAGGAAATCTTATATTGATATACATACATTCATTTCAACCACTAATACATCTAATGGTAATATTAGGATTATGGTTTATCATGAAGAGTGTGTGAGTTTTGCTTCAAAAGTGATCATGGAAATTAAAAATAATGTGTTTGGAAAGAAGTCTCATGAAAAGCCCAGTCAAGAAACCTAGAGGAATTTATGTGTTCTGAAGCAGGAAGTGATGAAAGTGAAACAACTGCCTATAAGTTTGCTAACTTGTGGATGGAATATATATCCTATCATGTGCATAAATTGAAGAAATAGTATTGTACCAGTGCTGAATAAAAATGACCTTCAAAATACACATCATGTCCCACTGGAATCTACTTGCATTGATGTTAAACTGGGTCAGTTACTGTAAAAATAATAGTATTTGTATGCAAAATAAACTGAAGTTAGTTTTAAGTACTGGAAACAAATATGTATTTCAGGTGGATGAATATTTCTGTGAAAAATCTTGTGAAAAGTTGATTATAAATCCATATACATGAACATGAATGAATTTAGAGAGTGTACATAAGACACATATATTTCTGGAGAGTATATATACATATATATATATATTATATATATATATATATATATATATATGTATATATATATATATATATACACACACACACACATACACACACACACACAAAATACACACACACACAGACATTAAATTAGCAATATATATGCCAATCGAAATTTATCATGATATATATATCATCCACAGATGCAAAAATATTTCTTTAATTGAACATGGATTTATGTATAATGTTGTTCAACTAGGAAGCTCACCTATAGGTTGAATTTTCAGTTCCAACAGCGTTTAAGAGGAGTGACCACTTCTCACAAATTGTATTTGCCAAATCAGCCACCTCACAAAAATGTACATGTGATACCAGGTATGATTCTATATGTGCATTTAAAAGTACATGTGCTAAATAGGATACAGAGAAAGGGAGACAGGAATTCACATATTTGTTAACCTTAAAAACACATGGAGAACTATTTAAATTAAATATTGACTAGATTTATAACACCTACCATTAATCATGCAAAATACAAGTACAACTATACACTATGATTTCTCCTAACTGCTTGTATTCCTATTCTGTTTGTGTTATTTTTCTCCATCATATTAGGAGTAGTAGTCAGAGTCTAGTAGGGTATGGGTTTATGTCAGAGATTCAGTATTTTGAATGGAAAATTGTAAAATGAATGCAATGTGTATGTAAATATGTGCTACAAAAAAATGTTCACACTCTCATCCAGAACATTGCCTTGACATTGCCTTTGTTCCGAGTAAGACACAATTAGAGGAGAAAAGTTAGAAAATCTGTGAATATATATCAGGAATGAAAAATGCTCAGGAGTTCACAACCTCCGAGGTGGTAGAGGAGTTTTCAAAAGTAAGGGACAGGGTAAACATTTCTCAAACATGGAGCTCTGCTGGTGTAAAGACTTCTTGAGAAACTTCCTCTGAGGTTGGGCACTTAAAAATATATGTTGTTGTTAGGAGCTTTAGCTTCCTTTTTTGGGAGACCATCAAATCTGGGTGTGCAACAATGTGACCTGGAGGATATTGTTTCTAATTTTCCAATGAACATGAGGCAGCCATGCTGAATACTCTCTTTGTAGTTTAACTATGGTCACTGGGTTGTAAGTGTCTCCACGTGTGGACTGTGAAGCCATTTGGTCGTTCTCCAATTTTCGTGGTGTTTCTCACAGGTGCACTGGGAGTTTGGTATTTGCTTCATGAAATACAAGGAGCTAAACTGGGACACAGTGCTGGAGAGAGTTCTGTCCCATGTGGAGGGTCACGGTCTGCATGAGAATGCACCAACCAGGATTCAATTCCACATAAGTTGCCCCCATTTCCATAGCAACCTGATTCTGAACATTGCCCTGAAACCTCTCTATATAAAAAACACCTTTGCATAGAAGGGTCTGCTGGCTGTACCATGTCAGTCACAAGCCTTTGGGAAGCCAATGGCAGATCCACATGTCACCACCACACATGTTTTATCACACACCTTCACACCACTGCTCTAGGCCCACTAATGAGCAGGATCCAACTTACTGGCATCACTGTTCTACACAAATTTCATGAAACCCAGTAAATCAAGGCACTGTCTGGTACACTCATCATCAGCAACAGGACATCCAAAAGTTCTCCAGTGCCACCTGGTCATGGGAATTTCAAAAATTTCATGGTATTTATCAAGCCATTTGTCAAGGATGAAGTTGGAGGCTCTGGGGGTTTCAATTCATTCAGGAACCATTAAATGTTGAGGAAGCTCATTTCAATGAAAGCTCTAGAGAACACTCACAGGCAAGGCTTCCCAAAGAGTAGCCAAAAGGTCACATGAAGCCAGGCCCATTGAGGTCTACAATGTGAGGTCCATGCGTGTTTTGACTCAACTGTGGCTGCAAAGTCTTTCAGAATAAAATCATGTGATATCCTGGCTGAGATTCCCAGTGCTCTGTGGAAAGCCACTCTGGGCTAGATCTCAGGTTCCAAGGGCAACTCTCATGCATGGCCTAGTAAAATTCAAACACAATTGATGACAATGCTTCTCTGAGGTCAGTTCCAGAACTCAGACTCTAAGGGGAATCACACCAGAGTTAAAGCCCAGGTAAACCCAGGCATCTCTTCCAACTGCCACACAACTTACCACAATTAAAAACAAAATTCTCCCACATGGCCCTTATCTTCTTCCATGTAGACCCTCATCATAACCTCTGGATGGAGTTTTCCATGAGGGACACAGACCAAGACAATGTCCAAAATAACCTACCTTTCCCCCGATTTGTCTAAAATCAGTGTGGCCTGGAAACCCTGACTGTGAACGAGGAATGATCAAATAGGTCTGCCATTAATACTGCTTGGCTTCTCCAATTTGAGGCCTACTGACTGTGGGGTTTAGATTCTTTATGTGAATTGGAGTAATGAGAACACCCAAGCACGTATGGGCTAGCCTCTGCAGGGCTTTGAATAACTCACTTGACCCAAAGGATCCCTATTCTCACTTGATAGATGTCAGGAACCTTTGAAAGGAAGGCGAGAGTCTTCATCCACAATGACAGCTCTTTTGGCTATTTTGGTTCTGTATGCATCCATGGGATCTTTCTTTAGATCCATCAGGTGCTGAGAATCTAAGCCACAGCCTCACACAGGGCCAAGAGGCTGATTCAGACACACCCCTTTCCAAAGCAATTAAGCAAAGAGCCCTAGGTGATGCCCATTCATTTCCATTTGAAAACTGTTTTCTTCAGGCTTCACAAATTGGTGGCCCAAGGCAAAGAACTTCGTGACATTCATAGCAACAGAATAATAGGTAAGCAAAAGGAGTACATATCCCACTTGAATCAAAGTGTGAAATATGATATATCAAGAACTATGTAATGTTTTGAACAACCTACAATAAAAATTAATTAAAAAAAAAGGCCCAAAGCAGGGTTTCTCCACTGAGATTTAGTGGTCACACATATTTCTGATTTTTCTGAGATGCTCACAATTCACTTGAGCTATCCAGCACATGGCCATGTCACAGAGCTTGGAGGTGGTACATACCTTAGAGACAAAACCATGAGACTATTCTGGAGAGGGGCCAGAATTCTGGAAGAAAACTGTAACTTAGGAAGATTGCAGGTGTTACCCATTGATAAGGCAATCTGAACTCCATTCATAAATTGGGCAGGATGAATTCTGGGAAGCTTTCTACTAGACAGGACACATCCATTGATGCATTCTTTTTTTCTAATGAGTACAACCACGGACACAGTGAGGTAAACAGACATAGAAACACTCGCCTTGTCAAATGACTTACAATAAACAGTTCATTCCACAGCACATAAAGCGCCTTGCCTACCTATTCTCAGAAAATGAGACAAAACCACAAACCAACACCCACAAAGGCAGCTCCTTCCCCCAAGAAGGTCTGTTACTATCCGGAGTGTCCTCTGACTGGTGGGCCATATTATTTTCCCCCTAAATGGCCTGAAATGTCTCAGATCTGGTCTCCTTGGCCAACTCTGTGAAGGTGTCAGGACCCAGAGGTGAGCCACTACCTGCTTTC
The DNA here is from genome assembly GCF_048772815.1 of Callospermophilus lateralis. NCBI lineage: Eukaryota > Metazoa > Chordata > Mammalia > Rodentia > Sciuridae > Callospermophilus > Callospermophilus lateralis. Next base: position 85,774 of record NW_027513899.1, read on the forward strand.
TCAGGAAAGGCCCCTCTTCAGAGCTTTACTGGCATTTTGCAATCCTCACATCAATAGGTACCAAGAAAGACTTACTCTGTCCTTGGTAAATCCAAACAAGTGAGACCACTGGGACTGGGACTGGGACTGACTCTGGGTGCCTGGCTTCATGAATCTCAAGTTCTGAGATTTCCTTCACTAAGGAAGTGATGTGAGGTCACTTCCTTCAGGAACTGAATGAGGTCACTGCCTTGGCAATCACTTTGTCCAACCAGTGGCTTCCAAGTCTCACATGAAAAGGAGGCTGTCCCTAATTCCTGTGACACTTTCACAAGTTAGAATCTTATATCAACCATAGGCACCCGGGAACAGCTACCCACACAGGCCTGGTTTGGTCCATCTTCTCTACATTAAGAATAGAGAGGCTGATTCAGACAGAAACCTTCATCCTGACCAGGTTGTTTGCCATTGAACATGACTTTTGCTCTCTCAGGTCCTTCATAGCTGCGTATATATTCTCCAGTGATCATTTCAGCATGGAACTTTGAGGGTCTCAGTAGGTGGAAGACCCCCTACATTTCTTTAGTGTAAGACCAACTCTGTCCCTTCCCTCTGTAAATTTAGATTGAGGGAACAGTGTATGGTTAGGGTTAACAACATGTTTTATTTGTGTTAGGAATCATTCTGCTGGATGAATAATGGTATTGGGAACCTGAAATATTTATAAGAATATGTATTTGAAATATAAGTATGAAAAGAGAAATCTAGGTAAGATTTGAAGCCAGGAAGGACATTGGGCCCTTGATTATGATATTTAGCTTTGAATTACATTCTGCAATGTGGTCGCAGGTAAATCTACATACAATGGAATAAAACCTAGTACCTCAGATGCCTGAATGTCGAAGAGAACATCCAGTCAAAAAGGGATAGTCAGTAGGATTAGGAAAATAGTAGGTTTAGGTTGAAGAGTGAGTCTTTGAGTTGGAAATATAGTTCTTTAGCAATAGGGTTTCGTTTAGAGACTGAATGAAAATATCAGCACATATGAAGAGTCAGTCACAATGATGAACTGGGGAAAATATGTAGGAAAGCAGATATAAAATAGAGACATTAGGAAATCAGGCAAAGTATAAAGTGAGTAACAGGATTAGACATTTTCAACAGGGTTGAGGTTGAATATATGATATTAGAAGAAACAAATATGTAGTCACCAATAGGATTGAAATTTGAGAGCATTAGGCGACCTGGACATGGATGGTTTTAGTAATATATATTCACGTTCAATTTAGGTTTTGGTACAATCATAAGTGTTACCTTTACATTTGTGTCCAGAATATTACTGTGATAAAAATGTATATGTAGATCAGGTGATATGAGTATTTCTTCCACCATTATGGGGAGCAATATTTTTACAACCTATAAATTAGTATTGGGGAAAAAAATAGGTGTACCCTGTTTTGATGAATATAGAGATGATGAATGAATAGACCAAACTGTGAATAAATAATATAACTGGACCCAACATTAGAAATTGGAATTGGAATAAATTGATATCTGAAAATATACAGGAAATCTTATATTGATATTGGCATACATACATTCATTACAACCAGTTGTACATCTAATGGTAATATTAGTGTTACGGTTGATCATGAAGAGTGTGTGAGTTTTGCTTCAAAATTGATTATGCAAATCGGAAATAATGTGTTTGCAAAGAAGTCTCATGAAAGACCAGTCAAGAAACATGGAGGAATACATGTGTTCTGAAGCAGGAAGTGATTGAAAGTGAATCAAAAGTTTTAAATTTTGAAATTTTGGATGAAACATTTATCCTTTGATGTGCATAAACTGAAAAAATAGTACTGTACCAGTGTTGAATAAAAATGAATGTCAAAATACACATCATGTCCCATAGGAATCTACTTGCATTGATATTAACCTGGGTAAGTTACTGCAGAAATATTAGGATTTGTATGCACCTTTCATTGAAGTTAGTTTTCAGTACTAGTAAACAAATATGTGTTTCAGGGGGATGAATATTTCTGAGAATAATCTTGTAAAAATTTGATTATAAATCCACATACATGAATATGAATGTATTTAGGGAGTGTATAATAAGACACATATATTTTATATTTTAAAAAATCTGGAGATTGTATATATATATATATATATATATATATATATATATATATATATATATATATATACACACACAAACACAAAACACACAGAGACATTAAAGAGTAGCAGTATATATGCCAATCGAAATTCATGGTGAAATATATATCGTAAACTGATCCAAAAATACTAATTTTACTGAACATGGATTTATGAATAATGTTGTTCAACTAGGAAGATCACCCATAGGTTGAATTTTAAGATCCAACAGCATTTACGAGGAGTTATCTCTTCTCATAATTTTTATCTGCCACGTCAGCCTCCAAACAAGTATGTACATGTGATACCAGCTAGGATTCTATATGTGCATATAAAAATACATTTGCTGAATAGGCTACAGAGAAAGGGAGATAGAAATTCACATATTTGTTAACTTTAAAAACACATGGATAACTATTTCAATTAAAAATTATCTAGATTTATAACACCTACCCTACATAATGCAAAAGGCAAGTCCAACTATACACCATGCCTTCTCTGTACTGCTTGTATTTCTATTCTGTTTGGGTTATTTTTCTCCATCATATTAGGATTAGTAGTCAGAGTCTAGTAGGGTATGGGTTAGTGTCAGGGATTCAGTATTTTTAATGAGAAATTGGAAAATGAATCCAATGTGTATGCAAATATGTGCTACACAAAAATCTTCCCACTCTCATCCGCAACAATGCCTTGACATTACCTTCACCCCAGGTAAGACACAATTAGAGGAGAAGAGTTAGAAAATCTGTGAATGCAAATCTGGAATGGAATATGCTCAGGAGTTCACAACCTTGGAGGTGGTAGAGCAGTTTCCAAAAGTAAGGGACATGGTAAACACTCCACAAACATTGAGCTCTGCTGGCCTAAAGACTTCTTGAGAAACTGCCTCTGAAGCTGGGCACTTGAAATATATGTTGTATTAAGGAGTTTTAGCTTCTTTTGTAGTGAGACCATCAAAGCTGGGTCTGCATCTATATGACCTGGAGAACATGGATTCTTATTTTCAAATGAACCTGAGGCAGCAGTGCTGAATTCTCTCTTTGTAGGTAAAGTGTGGCCACTGGAGGCTAAGTTTCATCCCGTGTGGACTGTGAAGCCATTTGGTCCTCCTCAAATTTTTGTGGTGGTTCTTGCTGCTGCACTGGGGCTTTTGGTTCTTGCTGCTGCACTGGGCTTTTTGAACAACAAGTTCAACTGGGACACAGTGCTAGAGGGAGTTCTGTCACGTGTGGTGGGTTAGGGTCTGCAGGAGAATGAAACAACCAGGCTTCTTTCTCACATAGCTTGCACCCTTGACCATATCAACCTGATTCTGATCATTACCTTGAAAGCTCTCCAAATAAAAAGATGCCTTTACAAATAAGGGTCTACTGGCTGCACCATGTCAGTCACAAGCCATTTGGAAGCAAATGGGCTAATCACATGGACCCACCACAGATGTTTTATCACACACGTGGCTACCACTACTCTAGGCCCACTACTCAGCAGGCTCCAACTTACTACCATCTCTGTTCTACATTATTTTTATAAATTCCAGTCAATCAAGGCACTCTCTGGTACACTCATGATCAGCAGCAGGACATCCAAAGATACTCCAGTGCCACCTGGTCATGGGAATTTCAAAAATTTCAAAGTATTTATCTAGCCATTTTTCAAGGATGTAGTTGGGAGGCACTGTGGCTTTCAAGAACCATTAAATGTTGAGGAAGCTCATTTCAGTGAAACTCTGGAGAACTTTCATAGGCAACGCTTCCCATAGAGTGGCCAAAAGGTTACATGAAGCCAGGCCTATTGAGGTCTACAATGTGAGTTCCATGTGTGTTTTGACTCTCAAGTATGGCTGCCAAGTCTTTAAGAATAAAATCATGGGATAATTTGGCTGAGATTCCCAGTGCTCTGTGGAAAGCCACCCTGGACCTTGATCTAAGTTTATAAGGGCGACTCTCATGCATGGCTTCCTAAAATCCCAACTCGATTCATGGCAATACTTCTCTGAGGTCACTTCCAGAACTCAGTCTCTAAGGGGATTCACACCAGAGTTCAAACCCAGGTGGACCCAGTCATCTCTTCCAACTGCCACACAAATGACCACAATTAAAACCAAAATAGTCCCACATGGCACTCATCTTCTTCCATATAGACACTCATCATAACCTCTAGCTGGAGGTTTCTATGAGGAGCGCAGGACAAGACAGTGTCCAAAATACGCACTCTTGCTCGTCATTTCCATAAAGTCAGAGTGGCCTGGACACCCCTTCTGTGAACCAGAAGTGATCAAAAAGGCCTACCATTAATACTGCTCAGCTTCTCCAATTTGAGGCCTACTGACTGTGGGGTTTAGATTCTTTATGTGCATTGGGGTCATGAGAAAACCCAAGCACCTATTGGCTAGCCTCCGCAGGGCTTTGAAGAAGTCATTTGACCCAAAGGATTCCTATTCTCACTTGATAGAGGTCAGGAACCTTACAGAGGAAGGCAAGAGATTTTATCCACAATGACTGCTCTTTTGGCCATTTTGGTTTTGGATGCACACATGGCATCTTTCTTTAGATCCATCAGGTGCTGAGAATGCAAGCCACAGCCTCACACACAGCCAACAGACTGGCTCAGACACACCCTTTCAAAAGCAATTACTCAAAGAGAGACAGGTGATGCTCATTCATTTCCATTAGAAAACTGTTTTATTCAGGTTTCACAAAGTGGTGCCTTAGGCAAAGACCTTCCTGACATTCAGTGCTACAGAACAATAGGTAAGCAAAGGCCCAAAGCAGGGATTCTCCACTGAGACACTCATGATCACACAGATATCTGAGTTTCCTGAGATTCTCGCCATTCCCTTCAGCTATCCAGTACACGGCCATGTCACAGAGCTTTGAGGTGCTACATATCTTGGTCACAAAACCATGAGTCTATTCTGGAGAGTGGCCAGAATTCAAGAAGAAAACAGAAACTTAGGAAGACAGCAGGTCTTGCCCATCAATAAGGCAAGCCTCCGTCCTTTCATAAATTGGGCAGGATGAATGTGGGGAAGCTTTCTCCTAGACAGGACACATCCATTGATGCATTTTCTTTTGTAATGTCTACAACCATGGACACAGTTGGATACACAGACATAGAAACACTTGCTTTGTCAAATGACTTACTAGAAACAGTCCATTCTAAACCAAAGAAACCGCCTTTCCTACCTATTCTCAGAGCATGAGACAAAACCACATACACACACTCATTCCCACAAAGGCACCTTTTTCCCCCAAGAGGGTCTGTGACTATCAAGAGTGTCCTCTGCCTTGTGGGCCATACTATGTTCCCCCGAAATGGCTTCTCTATTCTCAAATCTGGACTCCTTGGCCCACTCTGTGAAGTTGTCAGGAGCCAGCGGTGAGCCAATACCTGCTTTCTCAGGAAAGACCCCAATTCAGATCTTTCCTGGCATTTGGCCATCCTCACAACTGTAGATACCAAGAAAGATTGACTCTCTCCTTGGTAAATCCAAAAAGTGAGACTTCTGTGACTGTTATTGGGCCTGACTCTGGCTGCCTGTTTTCAGGGATCCCAAGTTCAGAGAGTTCCATCACCAAGAAAGTGAGGTAGGTCACTTCCTTCATAAAGTGAATGAGCTCACAGCCTTGGCAACCACTTTGTCCTAACAGTTGCTTCCAAGGGTCCCATGAGATGGAGGCTGCCCCTACTTCCTGTGACACTTTCACAAGTTAGAATGGTATATCAACCATTGGTACCGGGGAAAAGATCTCCACACAGGCCTGGTTTGGTCCATTTGCTCTATATTAAAAAGAGAGAGGCTTATTCAGACACATCCCTTCATAGTGACCAGGTTGTTTGCCATGGAAGCTAACTTTTGCTCTCTCAGGTCCTTCATAGCAGTCTACATCTTCTTCGGGGATCATTTCTGCATGGATCTTTGATATTCTCAGCAGGTGGAAGATCCCCAACATTCCTCTTTTGTAAGACCAACTCTGTCCCTGCACTGCTCTAAAGTTAGATTGAGGGAACAGTGTATGGTTAGGGTTAATAATATGTTCAATTTTGGTTAGCAATCATTCTGCTGGATGAATAATGGTATTGGAAACCTGTGATATTTACAAGAATATATAGGTAAAATATAACAGAAATCTAGGGAAGATTTGAAGCCAAGTAGGGCATTGGGCCCTTGAGTGGGATACTTAGCTTTGAATTATATTCTGCACAGATGTCTCAGATAAGTCAATATACAATGAAATTGGATCTTGTACCTCGGATGATTGAATAACAAACAGAACATCTAGTCATAAAGGAATAGTCCGTAGGATTACCAAGGTAGTCAGCAGGTTTATAAAGAAGAGTGAGTATAGGATTTGGACCAAAAGTTCTTTACAAATAGGGTTTCGGGTAGAGAGTGAATGTAAATGTCAGCACATGTGAAGAGTCAGTCACAATGATGAACAGGGGAAAATATGTAGGAAAGCAGACATAAATAGAGACATTAGGAAATCAGCAAAAGTATAAAGTGTGTAATTGGTTTAGACATTTTCAACAGGGTTGAGTTTGAATATATAATCTTAGGAAGAAACAAATATGTTGTCACAAATAGGATTGAATTCGAGAGCATTAGTTAACCAGGACTTGGATGATTTTTGTAATCCATGTTCACTTTCCATTTAGGCTTTTTTAAAATCATAAGTGTGACCATTGCATTTTGTGTCCAGAATATTATTGTGATAAAATGTATGTGTAGATCAGGTGACATGAATATTTCTTCCACCGTTTCTGGAGCAATGTTTTGTAGACGTATAATTTAGTATTTGGGGTACAAATAGGTGTACCCTGTGTCTATGAATATGCAGATTATGCATGAATAGACCATACTGTGTATAAATAATATAACTGGTTCCACTTTAAATAATGGATTGAATTGATATCTGAAAATATAAAAGAAATCTCATATTGATATGCAATCATTCATTCCAACCACTTATACATCTAATGGTAATATTAGGGTTATATTTTATCCTGAAAAGTGTGTGAGTTTTGCTTCAAACGTGATTATGGAAATCAAAAATAATGTGTTTGGAAAGAAGTATCATGAAAAGAATAGTCAAGAAACCTGGAGGAATTCATGTGTTCTGAAGCAGGAAGTGATTGAATGTGAAACACATGCATATAAATTTGCGAACTTTTGAATGAAATATATACAGTATGATGTGCATAAGCTGCAGAAATAGTAATGTAGCAGTGTTGAATAAAAATGAACATCAAAATACACATCATGTCCCCTAGGAATCTACTTGCATTGATATTAATCTGGGTCAGTTACTGTAGACATATTAGGATTTTTATGCACCATTTACTGAAGTTAGTTTTCAGTACTAGGAAACAAATATGTATTTCAGGTGGATGAATATTCTGAGAATAATCTTGTGGAAACTTGATTTTAAATCCATATAAATCGCAAAACATTATAAACAAAAAACACACACAGACATTAAAATGTAGCATAGTATATGCCAATTGAAATTCATCTTGAAATATATATCATCCACTGATCCAAAACTATTTGTTTAATGAACTTGGATTCATGAATAATGTTGTTCAACTAAGAAGCTCCCCCATAGTTTGAATTTTCTGTTCCAACAGTGTTTAGGAGGAGTGATCTCCTAAATGTGTATGCAAATATGTGCTACACAAAAATATTTCCACTCTCATCCAGAACAATGACTTGATATTACCTTCGCCCCAAGAAAGACACAATTGGAATAGAAGAGTTAGAAATTCTGTGAATACATATCTGGAATTAAAATGCTCGGGAGTTCACAACATTGGAGTTTGCAGAGGAGTTTCCAAAAGTAAGGGAGAGGCTTGATAGACCCAACCTGATTTTTTATTAAAATTGGGAACCATCTTGCCACAAAGCCGTGAAAAGATAATTTTGGCTTTACTCTAAATTACTGCAAATTCTGAACCTGCTTGGAACGCCTGCCCGTGCCTTGAACTCATCCACACCTGGCTCTCTGACCAGATAACAGTACTTTCTGAAACTTTAGTGACACCTCATAAATATTGGCCTTCCCTGGCCAGAAAACAACCCTCTCTGAGGCCCTAATGGTCCTCATTATTTCTGATATTGGGGCCAGCAAAAAAAAAAAAAAAATGTAAACTACCATTAGTGTGATGCTTTCAAAGTTTTGTTATCTGTAACCACCCGTTTGTGTAACTTTCTGGGCTATATAGCTGGGCTGTAGGAAAGGTGGGGTTGCTGTCTTGTTCCCGCCATTTTGGGAAGGAGAGGCAGCCCAGCCTGTTGAAATAATAAGCTTGCCTTAATTTGATTTTAATTGGAGTCAGTGGTCTTTTCTTGCATCCTAGTCCAAAATTTTGGAGTTCCCCAGTGAGATGACCCTGCCCGAGCAGATCACAAAACCAAACTGCTGAAAATTCTGAAGCTGGCCTTCCCTCCAGGGCACTGGGCTGGAGAACCACTCTAGGAGGTGCACAACTTGAGATGTTCCAAGGCCTTGGAGTGAGCCGTCAGTCTGGGGAGCACTGCAGTGAACCACCACACTAAAACTATTATCAAGCCCCTGGTGGAGGAGGCCTCCATAGGTAAGTGGCGCCTTTATAACATCTGATATCTGGTTAAGGGAGATCTCTTCTGATGACAGAGAGGTGGCCTGGGGAGGCTCACATACACTCCTGTCCAGGACAGTAATGAGAATCATGCTGTCCTCTGTTCTGTTCTGTAGGGAATTCCTCTGGAAGGGTAGAGAGGTGCCGATGGGCACACACACGCTCCTACCCTGGAGCTTTAGCAAGATGTTGCATTGCTCCTCTGTTTTTCTGTTTCGGCACCAGCATTCTGTTTTTCTGTGTTTTGTTCTGTGGTCTATATGTTTTTTGTTGTTTTTTTTTTGTGCGTTTTTTTGTTTGATTTCTGTGGTAAAATTTTAAGGATATTGGACGTGAAAAATTGTAACAAAGCAAGTAAGCCTGACACCCTTTCGACTGTGTTTTAAGGAACTGTGATGAACTTTACCCACCTTTGTTAAGCAGGAAGAAAGAAGCCCCTAGCTGGCTGCCTGGAGCACACCCACTACACAGGGCAATGCCTGCTGGGGAACGAAGAACTGAGTATACCCCAGGTTAACAAGTGAAACTCTTTAAAATCCCTTGTCCCTCCAGATCATGAGAGTCACAACCTTTTGGCAGAGTCCCCTTGTTTTTCCTTTGTTAGCAAAGCAATAAACCTCCATTTTCTTTTTCTCAAAACCCTGTCCTCATTATTAAATTAGCATTAATTTGCTTCAGGGTCAGAAACCGAACTTTAAGTTACAAATTTTGATACCCGGCCCCGTCCCAGAACTTTTTGAGAGCTGACGACTGAAATGTTAGGAGATGGTGCATGCTTGGAGTGGACCCGAAACAGAAGAGCTAATCCTGTAAGTAAAAGGAGGGACTGAGGGACCCCAGCAACTGCCAAAGCCCTGTTGCTTCAGGGAATTCCCTCCTTCCTTCCCTGCACTGTAAGAATTATGACACCTCTGTCTTCTTTTAAAAGAGAAAAATAAAAAGGGGACACTAAATGCAGTAAAGTCACCATGGAGACCCTTGATTTTACATTTCAGGTAGCTTCTCTGTGAAAACATCTGGTCCCCTTGTGGGGACATCTGTGGTGCCACTGGTGCAGGAGATTTTTCTCTTATCTGCTCTGTTTTAAAGGCTTCTGTCTGTCAGCCATATTCTGGAGTTACTTTCTGTCTGTCTTGTGCCTTTGTTTTTGGCACTTTAAGACATGTGCAATAATGTGTTTATATTATAAATTGTTTCTTGAGAATGATCTTAGCTGAATGTGTGTCTAAATGATGATGTTTTATTGTAAAAATCTGGTGTCTGAATGCGTTTTTTGAAGCATTGCACAATATTGCAGTTAAAAGTCGGGTTTAGGTAATTGTTTAGTTTTTGATTTCAGATAATTCATGCCAGAGAACTTAAATACTTAGGATGGAAAACTAAAGAACTCTACTTCCAAGTTGGCAAGAAACTTCCCAATCATGCAGTCTTTTTTTCTCCAATTCTGAATTGGGTAGCCTGGGAAAATGTCACTGTGTTTACCAGTGCATTAATTTGGACAAGGATAGTAAATCATAGTATGATATCTGTTGACAAAACAAGATGTAAAGATATAAAATTTTGTGAATTGTATCTTAAACTTGTAGCATAATTTTCAACATCCTAACCAGAAAATTATGGTTAAAATGCCTTAGGCCTGAGGTGTCTGCTCAGAATAGCAGTTTTTTCCTGCTCCTTCCAGACCTCAGCCAGGACTTCTGTTGAAATGCAAATGAAAGTCTCCTGTAAGCTCAGTAGGAGACTGATCTGAGGCCTAAGGGAAAAAAAATGGTAAATTGTATGGTATTTACTAATTACCGGCCAGTCATTTTTTCTAGGACTCATAATTTTTTCTTAGATTCTTTTTTTTTTTTGAGTTTATGATTTTGATCCTACAGACCTAGGTTAATGTTTTTCTGATCAGTTTTATCTTTGACCAACTGTGGAGTTTTAAAAACATTGCAATGGTGATTTCACCTGTGAAAAGCTACAAGGCCTTCACTATTATTAGGTGTGCACACTTTTGTTATGTGTTTTATGTCTCTCTCTCTCTCTCTCTCTCTCTCTCTCTCTGTCTATATATATATATATATATATATATATATATATATATATATATATACACATATGTCCGTATATCATTCAAATGATACACAAATTAACATATATAAGGAGCACTCATATAAAAAAGCGCTCATAAAAACAAATTTTAAAAAGTGGACCACAGATCTTTAATTCACGTGGTTTAAATGTTTCAATTTAGATTGGATAAACAGATAAATATAAATGTCTTCAAATTTATGCCTATAAGTTTTTCTAGGTGTTCAAAAATCTAATAAAATATTATTGTCTACCAAAGGTCTATATGACTTTGTTCTAGGACTTTTCCTTCAACCAAAAAATGGTTTACACTGTTCAATACATTTGTCTAATATTTTGATTAAAAAGTAAAGTAAATTTGATTTGGATTTACTCATTCATGAGTGTTTTTGTTTGATATCTGATTGATATACTAAGGTCTATCAATTTTTAGTACAAAATCTGTATAAAATGTTTACAATCTTATACAGACTTTCTACTAAAGTCTGTGTAAGATTGTAAAAATCAGTCATGTGTTAAAGAGACAAAAATTTCTTAAAACATAAGATTACTCATAACATTGTGTTTATTAAGTCTTATTTTTTCCAGAGCAAGCAACCATAAAAATTAAACAACTGTTTAAAACAGAACTGTTATTTTAGAGCACTGTACTGCCATTTCTTTAAAAGATAAACTTGGTTAATGTAGAAACATCAATGTAACTGTGATGCTATTAATGTGCTCATATCTTCCAGTTATACAACTCGATAAGGTAGAAACATTAAAAGAGCATTATATCAAGCTGGTGTTCTGAAGTTGTATGGTAAATAAAATATATATTGGGGATTTATTTACCTGTTATCAATAAGATATGTAAAGTTTTATGTTACACTTTACATTGTGCAACAATTTAAATGTATTTTTAAATTAATGAGAGCCTAATCTATTTGAATGTTAAAAACATTCAGCCATTCTTTAATTCATGTTTCAAAAGTGATATTATATGGTGTTAGCTAATGTTCATGTGACCTCAAACAATTTATGTAAACTTTGTAAAAGGATATTAAAAAACGAAGATCAGCTTTAGAACTAAAACACTTATGATTTATAAAGAGCCCTGTCTTACCTGAGATAAGGCTCTGTGTCCCATCTTACCACATGTGAGAATGACTATGAAAGCAGTAGGTCAGATTTTATTTCATTTAAAGTTATGTTCAAAAGTTTTGTTTTTTTCTTTTTTTTTTTTTCTCTCAAGTTTACTAGGATCTCAAACAGGGAATATAAAGTAAAACTCACCCAAAAAATTCAGGGTAGCATTACATTAACTAAGTATTTTTACTCTTGTTAAAAAAATTTTTTTTTTAATTTGCTTATAAGTGATCTAAAGATTCCCTGTTGGTGTTTTAACTATGGCTGGAATCTTTCAGAATAAAATCTTGTGATATCCTGGCTTAGATTCCCAGTGCTCTGTGTAAAGTCACCCTGGGCCAAGATCTCAGATTCCAATGGTGAATCTCATGTGTGGCCTCCTGAAATCCCAACACAATTCATGGCAATACTTCTCTGAGGTCAGTTACACAACTCAGTCTCTAAGGGGAATCACAACAGAGTTCAAGCCCAGGTGGACCCAGGCATCTCTTCAAATTGCCACACAAATGATGACAATTAAAACCAAAACACTCTCACATGGCCCTCTTCATCTTTTTATATAGACACTAATCATAACCTCTAGCTGGAGGTTTCCATGAGGGGCACAGCCCAAGACAGTGTCAAAAATAATCTCCCTTGTCCCTCATTTGCCTAAAGTCAGGGTGGCCTGGACAACCTTAGTGTGAACCAGAAGTGATCAAATAGGCCTGCCGTTAATACTACTCCACTTCTCAAATTTGAGGCCTACTGACTGTGGGGTATAGATTTTTAGTGTGAATTGGAGTTATAAGAAAACCCAAGCACCTATTGTCTCCCCTCTGCAGCCCTTTGAAGAACTTATTTGACACAAATGATCCCTATTCTCACTTGATGGAGGTCAGGAATCTTACAGAGGAAGTCGAGAGGCTTCATCCACAATGACTGATCTTTTTTCCATTTAGGTTTTGGATGCCCACATGGGATCTTTCTTTAGATTCATCAGGTGCTGAAAATCTAAACCACAGGCTCACACAGGGCCAAGAGGCTGATTCAGATACATCCATTTCCAAAGCAATGAAGCAAAGAGCCACAGGTGATGCCCATTCATTTCCATTTGAAAACTGTTTTCTTCAGGCTTCACAAAGGGGTGGCCTGAGGCAAAGACCTTTCTGACATTCAGAGCAACAGAACAATAGGTAATCAAAAGGCCCCAAGCAGGGTTTCTCCACGGAGACTTTCCTTGCTACTCTAATATGTGAGTTTTCTGAGTTGCTCGCCATTCCCTTCAGCTATCCAGTACATGGCCATGTCACAGAGCTTGGAGGTGGTACATATCTTGTACAAAAATACATGATACTAATCTTGAGAGTGGCCAGAATTCATGAAAAAATGGAAAATTAGGTAGATAGCAGGTGTTGCCCATGGATAAGGCAAGCCTCAGTCCATTCATTAATTGGAAAGGATGCATGCTGGGAAGCTTTCTACTAGACAGGACACACCCAATGAGCTATTTTTTTCTAATATCCACAAAGAAAAACACAGTGGGATACATGGACATAGAAACAGTCTCCTTGTCAAATGACTTACTGGAAACAGTCCACTCCAATCCAAACAAACCTCCTTTTTTACCTATTCTCAGAACATGGAAAAAAACCACAAACACAAACCAACACCCACAAATGCAACTCCTTCCCCCAAGTAGGTCTGTCACTATCTGGAGTGTCCTCTGACTGGTAGGCCATACGATGTTCCCCACAAATGGCCTTTCTGTCTCAGATCTGGTCTCCTTGGTCAACTCTGTGAAGTTGTCAGGAGGCAGTGGTGAGCCAATTCCTGTCCTCTCAGGAAAGACCCCTCTTCAGAGCTTTCTTAGTATTTGGCAACCCTTACATCAGTAGGTACCAAGAAAGACTGACTCTGTCCTTAGTAAATCCAAACAAGTGAGCCCACTGCGACTGGGACTTGGACTGGCTCTGGTGCCTGGCTTCCTGGATCACAAAATTCAGAGAGTTCCATCGCCAAGGAAATGAGGTGAGGTCACTACCTTCAGGAAATAAATGAGGTCCCTGTCTTGGCCACTACTTTGTCCTAACAGTTGCATCCTAGTGTCTCCTGACATGGAGGCTGCCCTACTTCCTGTGATACTTTCACATGTTAGAATGGTATAGAAACCATAGTCACCTGGGAACAGCTCTCCACACAGGCCTGCTTTGGTCCATCTTCCCTGCATTAAGAATAGAGAGGCTGACTCAGACACATCCTTTCATCCTGACCATGTTGTTTGCCATGGAATATGACTTTTGTTCTCTCAGGTCTTTCATAGCTGCCAACATCTTCTCCAGGGATTATTTCTGCATGGATTTTGAGGTACTCAACAGGTGGAAGATCTCCTAACTTCCTGTATTGTAATATCAACTTTATCCCTGCTCTTCTGTAAAGTGAGATTGAGGGAACATTGTATGGTTAGGGTTAATAGCATGTTCCATTTGGCTTAGGAATCATTCTGCTGGATGAATAATGGTATTGGGAACCAGCAATATTTATAAGAATATAGAGGTAAAATATAAGTATGAAAACAGAAATCTAGGTAATATTTGAAGCCCACAAGGATTTGGGCTCTTGATTGGGATCCTTAGCTTGAGTAATGTTTTGCACCGAGGTCGATGCAAATCGATATACAATGGCATAAGACCCTGTACCTCAGATGATTGAATGTAGAAGAGAACATCCAGTGAAAAAGGGATAGTGTGTAGGATTAGAAAGATAGTCAGTAGGTTTAGGAGGAAGAGTGAGTCTAGGATTTGGACCAAAAGTTCTTTAGCAATAGGTTTCGGTTAGAGAGTGAATATAAATGGCACCATATGTGAAAAGTTGGGCACAATGATGAACTGGGAAAAATATGTAGGAAGGCAGACATCAATAGAGACATTAGGAAATCAGGCAAAGTATAACGTGAGTGATAAGATTTGACATTTTCAACAGGGTTGAGGTTGAATACATAATCTTAAAAAGAAACAAAAATGTAGTCACCAATTGGATTGACATTTGAGAGCATTAGGCAAACTGGACATGGATGTTTTTAGTAATCCATGTTCACATTCCATTGAGGCTTTATTGCAATCATAATGGTGACCTTTGCATTTTGTGTCCAGAATATTACTGTGATAATATGTATATGTAGATCAGGTGACATGAGTATTTCTTCCACCTTTTCTGGGAGCAATATTTTGAAAACATATAAATTAGTACTGGGGATACTAAGAGGTTTACCCTGTGTTGATGAATATAGAGATGATGCATTAATAGACCATACTGTGAAAAAATTATGTGACTGGTTCCAAATTTACATAATGGATTGTTTTAATATCTGAAAATATAGACGAAATCATATATTGATATATGTACATTCATTCCAACAAGTTATATATCTAATGGTATTATTAGGGTTACCGTTTATCATGAATAGTGTGTGTTTTGCTTCAAAAATGATAATGGAATCGAAAATAATGTGTTTAGAAAGAAGTCTAGTGAAAAGACCAGTCAAGAAACATAGAGGAATATATGTGTTCCAAAGGAGGAAGTGATTGAAAGTAAACCAAATATTTATAAATTTGTGAACTTGTGAATGAAAGGATATATTTTATAATGTCCATAAACTGAATAAATAATAACGCACCAAGTTTGAATAAAAATGAACTTTAAAAAACACATCATATCCAATAGGAATGTATTTGCATTGATGTTAAACTTGGTCAATTAGTCTAGAAATATTAGGATTTGTAAGAACCCTTCCCTGAATTTAGTTTTCAGTACTAGGAAACAAATATGTATTTCAGTGGATGTATATTTCTGAGAATAAACTTGTTAAAAGTTGATTATAAATCCACATATATGAATATGAATGAATTCAGGTGGTGTATAAGAAGATATATATTTCATATTTTGGAAAATCTGGAGACTATATATATATATATATATATATATATATATATATATATATATATATATAGAGAGAGAGAGAGAGAGAGAGAGAGAGAGAGAGACAAACACACACACATTATAATGTCACAATATATATGTCAATCGAAATTCATCATGAAAAATAACTCATCCGCATATCCCAAAATATTCATTTTACTGAACATGGATGTATGTATAATGTTGTTCATCTAGGAAGCTCACCCATGGGTTGAATTTTCTGTACCAACAGCGTTTAGGAGGAGTGATCTCTTCTCACAAATAGTATCTGCCAAGTCAGCCACCTTACAAGAATGTACGTGTGAAACCAGGTAGGATTCTATTTGTGCATATAAAAATACATGTGCTTAATAGGCTACAGAGAAAGTGAGACAGGAATTCATATATTTCTTAACTTTAAAAACACATGGAATAGTGTGTAGTGTCCCTCTTTATCCCTTTTGATTAACTTTGGCTTAAAAAATGAATTTTATTGAGAATTTTTGTATATATCTTTGTCAGGAATATTGCTCTGAAGATTTCTTTCCTTGATGTGTCTTTGTCTGATTTTGGTATGTGAGTGATAATAGCCTCATGGAATGAGTTTGGAGGAGTTCCATCCTTTTCTGTTTTATGGAATAATTTGAGGAGTATTGTGATGAATGCTTCTTTGAAGGTCTTGTAGAACATGGCTGAGAATCTGTCTGTTCCTGGGCTTTGCTTGATTGGTAGGCTGTTGACAGCAACTTCTATTTCATTGCTTGAAATTGATTTGTTTAAATTGTTCACGTCCTACTAATTAAGTTTGGGTATATCTCTAAAATTTTATTGATGTCATCATGGTATTTTAATTTATTAGACTATAAATTTTCAAATTAGTTTTCAATTATTCTCTGTATTTTAGTTGTGTACTCTGTAAAAGTTCCTTTATGATCCTTAATTTTAGTAATCTGAGGTTTTTTTTCTTCATTAGCTTGGTTAAGGAAGTGTCAATTTTATTTATTTTTCAAAGATTAAATTTTGTGTTGTGTCAAAAAAAATAACACATGGAAAATTATTTCAATAAATTGAATAGATTTATAACTCCTACCTTATATTATGCAAAAGGCAAGTCCAACTATACACCATGTCTCTTCTGAAATGCTTGTATCTATTCTGATGGGGTTCTTTTTCTCCATTATATTAGTATTAGTGGTAAGAGTCTCGTAGGGTATATGAATGTTTCTGAGAATAATCTTGTGAAAAGATAATTATAAATCCACATTCATGAATATGAAAAATTTAGGAAGTGCAAAATAAGACACATATATTTCATACTTTGAAAAATTTGGAGAGTATATCTATATTTATATCTATATATCTATATCTATATCTATATATATCTATATATATATATATATATATATATATATATACACACACACACACACACACACACACACACACACAACACTCACAGACATTAAAAAGTACCAATATAAATGCCAATCGAAATTCATCAGTAAATATATATCATCCACAAATGCAAAAAATATTTATTTTACTAAACATGAGTTTATATATAATGTTTTTCTAATAGGACGCTCTCCTATAGGTTGAATTTTCATTTCCAAAAGCATTTAGGAGGAGTGAACTCTTCTCACAATTTGTATCTGCCAAGACAGCCACCTCACAAAAATGTACGTGTGATACCTGGTAGGATTCTATATATGCATATAAATATACATGTGTGAATAGGCTACAGAAAAGGGAAACAAGAATTCACATATTTGTTAAGTTTAAAAACACATGGACAATATTACAATTAAAATTTGACTAGATTTATAACTCCAACCTTATATAAGGCAAATGTCAAGTCCAACTATACAACATGTCTTCTCTGAAGTGCTTGTATTTCTATTGTGTTGGGTTAATTTTCACGATTATATTAGGATGAATAGTCTGAGTCTACTAGGTATGGGTTATTGTCAGGGATTCAGTACTTGGAATGAAAAATTGGAAAATGAATCCAATGTGTATGTAAATATACGCTGCACAAATATCCTCCCACTCTCATCCAGAACAATGCCTTGACATTACCTTCACCACAAGTAAGACACAACTAGAGGAGAAGAGTTACAAAATCAGTGAATACATATCTGGAATGGAAAATGCTAAGGAGTTCACATTCTGGAGGCGGTAGAGGAGTTTCAAAAAGTAAGGGACAGGGTAAACACTCCACAAACATGGAGCTCTGCTGGCCTAAAAACTTTTTGAGAAACTGCCTCTGAGCTTCCGCACTTGAAATATATGTTGTTTTCAGGAGATTTGGCTTCCTTTGTAGTGAGACCATCAAAGCTGGGTCTACATCTATGTGACCTGGAGGACATGGTTTCTTATTTTCCAATGAACAAGATGAAGCAGTGTTGAATCTTCTCTTTGTAAGTAAACTGAGGCCACTGGGGACTAAGTGTCTTCCCGTGTGGACTGTGAAGCCATTTGGTCCTCCTCCATTTTTTGTGGAGTTTTTGCTGCTGCACTGTGAGTTTGGTAGTTGTTTCACGAAATACTAGGAGCTAAACTGGGACACAGTGCTGGAGGGAGTTCTGTCATGTGTGGTGGGTCAGGGTCTGCAAGAGAATGCACCAACTAGGCTTCTATCTCTCACAGCTTTCCCCATTGCCCCCTTTTCCATATCAACCTGATTCTTAATTTTCCTCTGAAAACTCTCCATATAACAAGATGCCTTTACATATAAGGGTCTGCTGGCTGCACCATGTCAGTTACAAGCCATTTGGAATCCAATGGTAGATCCACAAGGCCCTTCCACGAATGTTTTATCAAACACCTCCCCACCACTGCTCTAGACCCACTACTCAGCAGGCTACAAACTACTGGCATCTCTGTTCTACACCATTTTCATGAAACTCAGTAAATCAAGGCACTGTCTGGTATAATCATGATCAGCAAAAGGACATCCAATGTTTCTCCAGTGCCACCTGGTCATAGGTATTTCAAAAATTTCATGGTATTTATCTAGCCATTTTTCAAGCATGAAGTTGGAGGCACTGTGGGTTTCAATTCATTCAGCAAAGATTAAATGGTGAGGAAGCTCATTTCAATAAAATCTCTGGAGAACTCTCACAGGCAAGGCTTCCCAAAGAGTGGACAAAAGGTAACATTAGGCGAGGCCCATTGAGGTCTATAATGTGAGGTCCATGTGTGTTTTGACTCTCAACTATGGCTGCCATTTCTTTGAGGATAAAATCATGTGATATCCTTGCTGAGATTCCCAGGCCTCTGTGGAAATCCAACCGGGGCCTAGGTCTCAGTTTCCAAGAGCGACTTTCATGCATGGCCTCTTAAAATCCCAACAAAATTCATGGCAATGCTTCTCTGAGTTCAGTTCCAAAA
Source organism: Callospermophilus lateralis (assembly GCF_048772815.1). NCBI lineage: Eukaryota > Metazoa > Chordata > Mammalia > Rodentia > Sciuridae > Callospermophilus > Callospermophilus lateralis. Next base: position 105,070 of record NW_027513899.1, read on the forward strand.
TCCAGTCTCTAAGGGGAATCACACCAGAGTTCAAGCTCACGTGGACACAGTCATTTATTCCAATGCCACACAAATGAGCAACATTAAAACCAAAACACTCCCACATAGCCCTCATCTTATTCCATATAGTCAATCATCTTAACATCTGGCTGGAGGTTTCCATGAGGGGCGCAGCCCAAGACAGTGTCCAAAATCAGCTCATTTGCCCCTCATTTGCCTAAAGTCAGGGTAGGCTGGACACCGTTTCTGTGAACCAGGAGTGAACAAATAAACCTGCCGTTAATACTTCTATGTTTCTCCAATTTGAGGTCTACTGATTTTAGGTATCAATTCTTTAGGTGATTTAGAGTCAAGCGAAAACACAAGCACATCTGCAGGGCTTGAAGAACTCATTTGACCTAAATAATCCCTATTCTCATTTGATGGAGTGCAGCAACCTAACAGAGGAAGGCAAGAGACTTCATCCAAAATGAATGATATTTTTTGCCATTGTGGTTTTGGAAGCTCACATGGGATCATTCTTAAGATCCATCAGGTGCTGAGAATCTAAGCTACAGCCACACACAGGTCCAAGAGGCAGATAAAGACACATCCCTTTCCAAAGCAATTAAGCTAAGAGCCACAGGTGAGGCCCATTCATTTCCATTTGAAAACTGTTTTCTTCAGGCTTCACAAAGGGGTGGCCTGAGGCAAAGACCTTCCTGACATTCAGTGCAACACAGCAATAAGTAAGCAAAAAGCCCAAAGCAGTGTTTCTGCACTGAGACTTTCCTGGTCACACTGATATCTGAGTTTTCTGAGATGCTCGCCATTCTCTTCAACTATCCTTTACATGGCCATGTCACAGAGCTTGGAGGTGGTACATATTTTGGACACAAATCCATGAGCCTATTCTGGAGAGTGGCCAGAATTCAGGAAGAAAACAACAACTTAGAAAGATAACAGGTGTTGCACATCGATAAGACAAGCTGCAGTCCATTCATATATTGGGCAGGATGAATTATAGGGAAGATTTATACTAGACAGGACACATCCATTAATGCATTCTCTTTTCTAATGTCTACAACAACGGACACAGTGGGATACACAGAAACAGAAACACTCGCCGTGTCAAATGACTTACTAGAAACTGCCCACTCCAAACCAAACAAAACGCCTTTCCTATCTATTCTCAGAACATGAGACAAAACAACAAACCCACACCCACTCCCACAAAGGCACCTCCTGCCCCCAAGTAGGTCTTTGACTATCCGAAGTATCCTCTGACTGGTGGGCCATACTATGTTCCCTCGACATGGCCTGTCTTCTCTCAGATCATGTTTCCTTGACCAACTCTGTGAAGATGTCAGGAAAAAGTGGTTAGCCACTACCTGTTTTCTCAGGAAAGGTCCATATTCATAGCTCTCCTTGCATTTGGCCATCCTCACATCATTAGGTACCAAGAAAACTGACTCTGTCCTTGGTAAATCCAAACAAGTGAGCCCACTGGGCCTGGGACTGGGACTGCCTCTGGGTGCCTGGCTTCTTGGATACCAAGTTCAGAGAGTTCCATCACCAAGGAAATGAGGTATGTCACATTCTTTGGAACTGAATGAGGTCACTGCCTTGGCAACCACTTTGTCCTAACGGTTGCTTCCAAGGGTTACATAAGATGGAGGTTTCCCCTACTTCCTGTGACACTTTCATAAGGTAGAATGTATATCAACCATTGGCACCCTGGAACAGCTCTCCACTCAGGCCTGGGTTGTTACACCTTGTCTACAGTAAGAAGAGAGAGGCAGATTCAGACACATCCCTTCATCCTGACCAGGTTGTTTGCCATGGAAGATGACTTTTGCTCTCTCAGGTGCTTCATACCTGCCTACAACTTCTCCAGGTATCATTTGTGCATGGACATTTGAGGTTCTCATCTGGTGGAAGATCCCCAACTTTCCTGTATTGTAAGAACCCCTCTGTCCTTGCTCTTCTGTAAAATGATTGAGGGAACAGTGTATACTTGGGGTTAAAAACAGGTTTGATTTGGTGACAAATGATTCTGTGCGATGAATAATGGGATTGGGAACCTGCAATATTTACAAGAATATAGAGGTGAAATATAAGTATGAAAACAGAAATCAAGGTATGCTTTGAAGCCCAGAAGGGTTTTGCCCTTGATTGGGATACTTAGCTTTGAATTATGTTCTGCAAAGATGTCTCAGATAATTCGAATTACAATGGCATAGGACGTTGTACATTGGATGATAGAATTTAGAAGAGAACATCAGGTCAAAAAGGGATATTCAGTAGGATTAGGAAGATAGTCGGTAGGTTTAGGAAGAAGAGTGAGTACAGGATTTGGACCAAAAGTTCTTTAGCAATAGACTTTTGGTTATAGAGTGAATGTAAATGTCAGCACATATGAAGAGACAGTCACTATGTTGAACTGGGGAAAATATGTAGAAAAGCAGATATCAATAGAAACATTACGAAATCAGGCAAAGTATAAAGTGAGGGATAGAATTAGACATTTTCAACAGTGTTGAGTTTGAATATATAAATAGGAAAAAACAAATATGTAGTCACCAATAGGATTGACAATTGACAGCATTAGGCAACCTGGACATGGATGTTTTTAGAAATCCATGTTCACTTTCCATTTAGGCTTTGGTACAATCATAAGTGTGACCTTTCCATTTTTGTCCAGAATATTACTGTGATAATGAGGTGACATGAGTATTTCTTTCCCCATTTCTGGGAGCAATATATTGAAGATGTAATATTAGAATCGGGGTACAAAGAGGTGTACCCTGTTTCTATGAACATAGAAAAAAAGCATGAATAGAAAATACTGTGAATAAATAATATAATTTTTTCAACTTTAAATAATGAATTGAACTGATATCTGAAAAATTAAAGGAAATCGTATATTGATATACAATAATTCATTCCAACCAGTTATATATCTATTGGAAATATTAGTGTTTTGGTTTATCATGAAGAGTGTGTGAGTTTTGCTTCAAAATGATTATGGAAATTCAAAATTATGTGTTTGGAAAGAAGTCTGATGAAAGGACCAGTCAAGAAACCCTGACAATACATGTGTTCTGAAGCAAGAAGTCATTAAAGTTGAAACAAATGCCTATTAATTTGTGAACTTGTGGATGCAATGTATATCCTATGATGTGCAAAAACTGAAGAAACAATAATGTACCAGTGTCGAATACAAATGAATGACAAATTACATATCATGTCCCATAGGAGTCTTCTTGCATTGATGTTAGACTGGGTCAGTTACTGGAGAGTAATTAGGATTTGTATGCACCATTCACTGAAGTTAGGTTTCAGTACTATGAAACAAATATGTATTTCAGGTGGATGAATATTTCTGATTATAATCTTGTGAAAAGTTGATTATAAATCCACATACATGTACATGAATGAATTTAGAGAGTATATATTAGACACATTTTTTCATATTTTGAAAAATTTGGAGAGTATATATATATATCTATGTCTATACACACACACAGACACACACAAACACAGACACACACACACACACACACAGACACAAACACACACAACATTCACAGACATTAAAAAGTACCAATATAAATGCCAATCGAAATTCATCAGTAAATATATATCATCCACAGATGCAAAAATATTTATTTTACTGAACATGAGTTTATGCATAACTTTGTTCTACTAGGACGTTCTCCTATAGGTTGAATTTTCATTTCCAACAGCATTTAGGAGGAGTGAACACTTCTCACAATTTGTATCTGCCAAGACAGCCACCTCACAAAAATGTATGTGTGATACCTGGTAGGATTCTATATATGCATATAAATATACATGTGTGAATAGGCTACAGAAAAGGGAAATAAGAATTCACATATTTGTTAAGCTTAAAAACACATGGAGAATATTTCAATTAAAATTTGACGAGATTTATAACTCCTACCTTATATAATGCAAATGTCAAGTCCAACTATACAACATGTCTCCTCTGAAGTGCTTGTATTTCTATTGTGTTGGGTTAAATTTCCCCATTATATTAGGATGAATAGTCTGAGTCTACTAGGTAAGTTTTAGTGTCCGGGATTCAGTACTTCAAATGGAAAATTGGAAAATGAATCCAATGTGTATGTAAATATATGCTGCACAAATATCCTCACGCTCTCATCCAGAACAATGCCTTGACATTACCTTCACCCCAAGTAAGACACAATTAGAGGAGAAGAGTTACAAAATCAGTGAATACATATCTGGAATGGAAAATGCTCAGGAGTTCACAACCTTGGAGGTGGTAGAGGAGTTTCCAAAAGTAAAGGACAGGGTAAACACTCCACAAACATGGAGCTCTGCTGGCCTAAAAACTTTTTGAGAAACAGCTTCTGAGCTTCCGCACTTGAAATATATGTTGTTTTCATGAGATTTGGCTTCCTTTGTAGTGAGACCATCAAAACTGGGTCTGCATCTATGTGACCTGGAGGACATGGTTTCTTATTTTCCAATGAAGAAGATGAAGCAGTGCTGAATCCTCTCTTTTTAGGTAAATTAAGGTCACTAGAGACTAAGTGTCTCCCCGTCTCCCCGCGTGGACTGTGAAGCCATTTGGTCCTCCTCCACTTTTTGTGGTGTTTAGGCTGCTGCACTGTGAGTTTGGTATTTGTTTCACGAAATACTAGCAGCTAAACTGGGCCACAGTGCTGGAGGGAGTTCTGACACGTGTGGTGGGTCATGGTCTGCAAGAGAATGCACCAACTAGGCTTCTATCTCTCACAGCTTGCCCCATTGCCACCTTGTCCATATCAACCTGATTCTTAATTTTCCTCTTAAAACTCTCCATATAACAATGTGCCTTTACATATAAGTGTCTGCTGGCAGCACCATGTCAGTTACAAGCCATTTGGAATCCAATGGTAGATCCACATGGCCCTACCACGGATGTTTTATCAAACACCTCCCCACCACTGCTCTAGACCCACTACTCAGCAGGCTCCAACTTACTGGCATCTCTGTTCTACACCATTTTCATGAAACTCAGTAAATCAAGGCACTGTCTGGTATACTCATGATCAGCAATAGGACATCCAATGTTTCTCCAGTGCCACCTGGTCATAGGAATTTCAAAAATTTCATGGTATTTATCTAGCCATTTTTCAAGCATGAAGTTGGAGGCACTGTGGGTTTCAATTCATTCAGCAAACATTAAATGGTGAGGAAGCTCATTTCAATGAAATCTCTGGAGAAATCTCACAGGCAAGGCTTCCCAAAGAATGGACAAAAGATCACATTAGGCCAGGCCCATTGAGGTCTACAATGTGAGGTGCATGTGTGTTTTGACTCCCAACTATGGATGCCATTTCTTTAAGAAAAAATCATGTGATATCCTTGCTGAGATTCCCAGGCCTCTGTGGAAATCTACCCGGGGCCTAGGTCTCAGTTTCCAAGAGCGACTTTCATGCGTGGCCTCTTAAAATCCCAACAAAATTCATAGCAATGCTTCTCTGAGTTCAGTTCCAAAACCCAGTGTTTAAGGGGAATCACACCAGAGTTCAAGCCCACGTGGAACCAGTCATTTTTTCCAATGCCACACAAATGACCAACATTAAAACTAAAACACTCCCACATGGCCCTCACCTTATTCCATATAGTCAATCATCTTAACATCTGGCTGGAGGTTTCCATGAGGGGTGCAGCCCAAGACAGTGTCCAAAATCAGCTCGTTTGCCCCTCATTTGCCTAAAGTCAGGGTAGCCTGGACACCGTTGCTGTGAACCAGGAGTGAACAAATAAGCCTGCCGTTAATACTTCTATGTTTCTCCAATTTGAGGGCTACTGATTTTAGGTATCGATTCTTTAGGTGATTTAGAGTCATGCGAAAACACAAGCACCTCTGCAGGGCTTTGAAGAACTCATTTGACTCACAGAATCCCTATTCATATTTGTTGGAGTGCAGGAACCTAACAGAGGAAGGCAAGAGTCTTCATCCACAATGAATGATATTTTTTGCCATTTTGGTTTTGGAAGCTCACATGGGATCATTCTTAAGATCCATCAGGTGCTGAGAATCTAAGTCACAGCCACACACAGACCAAGAGGCTGATAAAGACACATCCCTTTCCAAAGCAATTAAGCAAAGAACCACAGGTGAGGCCCATTAATTTCCATTTGAAAACTGTTTTCTTCAGGCTTCACAAAGGGGTTGCCTGAGGCAAAGACCTTCCTGACATTCAGTGCAACACAACAATAAGTAAGCAAATAGCCCAAAGCAGTGTTTCTGCACTAAGACTTTCCTGGTCACACTGATATCTGAGTTTTCTGAGATGCTCGCCATTCTCTTCAACTATCCTTTACATGGCCATGTCACAGAGCTTGGAGGTGGTACATATTTTGGACACAAATCCCTGAGCCCATTCTGGAGAGTGGCCAGAATTCAGGAAGAAAACAACAACTTAGAAAGATAGCAGGTGTTGCACATCGATAAGGCAAGCTGCAGTCCATTCATATATTGGGCAGGATGAATTATAGGGAAGATTTATACTAGACAGGACACATCCATTAATGCATTCTCTTTTCTAATGTCTACAACAACGGACACAGTGGGATACACATAAACAGAAACACTCGCCTTGTCAAATGACTTACTAGAAACTGTCTGCTCCAAACCAAACAAACCGCCTTTTCGATCTATTCTCAGAACATGAGACAAAACAACAAACCCACACCCACTCCCACAAAGGCACCTCCTTCCCCCAAGTAGGTCTGTGACTATCCGGAGTGTCCTCTTACTGGTGGGCCATACTATGTTCCCCCGAAATGGCCTGTCTTCTCTCAGATCTTGTTTCCTTGACCAACTCTGTGAAGATGTCAGGAAAAAGTGCTTAGCCACTACCTGTTTTCTCAGGAAAGTTCCATCTTCAGAGCTCTCCTGGCATTTGGCCCTCCTCACATCATTAGGTACCAAGAAAACTGACTCTGTCCTTGGTAAATCCAAACAAGTGAGCCCACTGGGCCTGGGACTGGGACTGCCTCTGGGTGCCTGGCTTCTTGGATACCAAGTTCAGAGAGTTCCATCACCAAGGAAATGAGGTATGTCACATTCTTTGGAACTGAATGAGGTCACTGCCTTGGCAACCACTTTGTCCTAACAGTTGCTTCCAAGGGTTACATAAGATTGAGGTTTCCCCTACTTCTTGTGACACTTTCATAAGGTAGAATGTATATCAACCATTGGCACCCGGGAACAGCTCTCCACTCAGGCCTGGATTGTTCCACCTTGTCTACAATAAGAAGCGAGAGGCAGATTCAGACACATCCCTTCATCCTGACCAGGTTGTTTGCCATGGAAGATGACTTTTGCTCTCTCAGGTGCTTCATACCTGCCTACAACTTCTCCAGGTATCATTTGTGCATGGACATTTGAGGTTCTCATCTGGTGGAAGATCCCCAACTTTCCTGTATTGTAAGAACCCCTCTGTCCCTGCTCTTCTGTAAAATGATTGAGGGAACAGTGTATACTTGGGGTTAAAAACAGGTTTGATTTGGTGATGAATGATTCTGTGCGATGAATAATGGGATTGGGAACCTGCAATATTTACAAGAATATAGAGGTGAAATATAAGTATGAAAAAAGAAATCTAGGTATGCTTTGAAGCCCAGAAGGGTTTTGCCCTTGATTGGGATACTTAGCTTTGAATTATGTTCTGCAAAGATGTCTCAGATAATTTGATATACAATGGCATAGGACCTTGTACATTGGATGATTGAATTTAGAAGAGAACATCCAGTCAAAAAGGGATATTCAGTAGGTTTAGGAAGATATTCGGTAGGTTTAGGAAGACGAGTGAGTATAGGATTTGGACCAAAAGTTCTTTAGCAATAGACTTTTGGTTATAGAGTGAATGTAAATGTCAGCACATATGAAGAGTCAGACACTATGTTGAACTGGGGAAAATATGTAGAAAAGCAGATATCAATGGAAACATTACGAAATCAGGCAAAGTATAAAGTGAGGGATAGAATTAGACATTTTCAAGAGGGTTGAGTTTCAATATATAAATTAGGAAAAAACAAATATGTAGTCACCAATAGGATTGACAATTGACAGCATTAGGCAACCTGGACATGGATGTTTTTAGAAATCCATGTTCACTTTCCATTTAGGCTTTGGTACAATCATAAGTGTGACCTTTCCATTTTGTGTCCAGAATATTACTGTGATAATGAGGTGACATGAGTATTTTTTTCACCATTTCTGGGAGCAATATATTGATGATGTAAAATTAGAATCGGGGGTGCAAATAGGTGTACCCTGTTTCTATGAACATAGAGAAAAACCACAAATAGACCATACTGTGAATAAATAATACAACTTTTTTGAACTTTAAATAATGTATTGAACTGATATCTGAAAAATAAAAGGAAATTGTATATTGATATACAATCATTCATTCCAACCAGTTATATATCTAATGGAAATATTAGTGTTTTGGTTTATCATGAAGAGTGTGTGAGTTTTGCTTCAAAATGATTATGGAAATTCAAAATAATGTGTTTGGAAAGAAGTCTCATGAAAAGACCAGTCAAGAAACCCTGACAATACATGTGTTCTGAAGCAAGAAGTGATTAATGTTGAAACAAATGCCTATTAATTTGTGAACTTGGGGATGAAATGTATATCCTATGATGTGCAAAAACTGAAGAAACAATAATGTACCAGTGTCGAATACAAATGAATGACAAATTACATATCATGTCCCATAGGAGTCTACTTGCATTGATGTTAGACTGGGTCAGATACTGTAGAATAATTAGGATTTGTATGCACCCTTCACTGAAGTTAGTAGTCAGTACTAGGAAACAAATATGTATTTCAGGTGGATGAATATTTCTGATTATAATCATGTGAAAAGTTGATTATAAATCAACATACATGAACATGAATGAATTTATAGAGTGTGTACTAGACACATTTATTTCATATTTGGAAAACTTTGGAGAGTATATCTATATCTATATCTATACACACACACACACACACACGCACACACACACACACAACACTCACAGACATTAAAAAGTACCAATATAAATGCCAATCGAAATTCATCAGTAAATATATATCATCCACAGATGCAAAAATATTTATGTTACTGAACATGAGTTTATGTATAATGTTGTTCTTCTAGGACGCTCTCTTATAGGTTGAATTTTCATTTCCAACAGCATTTAGGAGGAGTGAACACTTCTCACAATTTGTATCTGCCAAGACATCCACCTTACAAAAATGTACGTGTGATACCTGGTAGGATTCTATATATGCATATAAATATACATGTGTGAAAAAGCTACAGAAATTGGAAAAAAGTATTCACATATTTGTTAAGTTTAAAAACACATGGAGAATATTTCAATTAAAATTTGACTAGATGTATAACTCCTACCTTATATAATGCAAATGTCAAGTCCAACTATAGAACATGTCTCCTCTGAAGTGCTTGTATTTCTATTGTGTTGGGTTAATTTTCCCCATTATATTAGGATGAATAGTCTGAGTCTACTAGGTATGGGTTAGTGTCAGGGATTCAGTACTTCGAATGGAAAATTGGAAAAAGAATCCAATGTGTATGTAAATATATGCTGCACAAATATCCTCCCGCTCTAATCCAAAACAATGCCTTGACATTACCTTCACCCCAAGTAAGACACAATTAGAGGAGAAGAGTTACACAATCAGTGAATACATATCTGGAATGGAAAATGCTCAGGAGTTCACAACCTTGGAGGTGGTAGAGGAGTTTCCAAAAGTAAGGGACATGGTAAACACTCCACAAACATGTAACTCTGCTGGCCTAAAAACTTTTTGAGAAACTGCCTCTGAGCTTCCGCACTTGAAATATATGTTGTTTTCATGAGATTTGGATTCCTTTGTAGTGAGACCATCAAAGCTGGGTCTGCATCTATGTGACCTGGAGGACATGGTTTCTTATTTTCCAATGAACAAGATGAAGCAGTGCTGAATCCTCTCTTTATAGGTAAACTGAGGCCACTGGGGACTAAGTGTCTCCCCGTCTCCCCGTGTGGACTGTGAAGCCATTTGGTCCTCCTCAACTTTTTGTGGTTTTTAGGCTGCTGTACTGTGAGTTTGGTATTTGTTTCACGAAATACTAGCAGCTAAACTGGGACACAGTGCTGGAGGGAGTTCTGTCACGTGTGGTGGGTCAGGGTCTGCAAGAGAATGCACCAACTAGGCTTCTATCTCGCACAGCTTGCCCCATTGCCCCCTTGTCCATATCAACCTGATTCTTAATTTTCCTCTTAAAACTCTCCATATAACAAGATGCCTTTACATATAAGGGTCTGCTGGCAGCACCATGTCAGTTACAAGCCATTTGGAATCCAATGGTAGATCCACATGGCCCTACCACGGATGTTTTATCAAACACCTCCCCACCACTGCTCTAGACCCACTACTCAGCAGGCTCCAACTTACTGGCATCTCTGTTCTACACCATTTTCATGAAACTCAGTAAATCAAGGCACTGTCTGGTATACTCATGATCAGCAACAGGACATCCAATGTTTCTCCAGTGCCACCTGGTCATAGGAATTTCAAAAATTTCATGGTATTTATCTAGCCATTTTTCAAGATTGAAGTTGGAGGCACTGTGGGTTTCAATTCATTCAGCAAAGATTAAATGGTGAGGAAGCTCATTTCAATGAAATCTCTGGAGAAATCTCACAGGCAAGGCTTCCCAAAGAATGGACAAAAGGTCACATTAGGCCAGGCCCATTGAGGTCTACAATGTGAGGTGCATGTGTGTTTTGACTCTCAACTATGGCTGCCATTTCTTTAAGAATAAAATCATGTGATATCCTTGCTGAGATTCCCAGGCCTCTGTGGAAATCTACCCGGGGCCTAGGTCTCAGTTTCCAAGAGCGACTTTCATGCGTGGCCTCTTAAAATCCCAACAAAATTCATAGCAATGCTTCTCTGAGTTCAGTTCCAAAACCCAGTGTTTAAGGGGAATCACACCAGAGTTCAAGCCCACGTGGAACCAGTCATTTTTTCCAATGCCACACAAATGACCAACATTAAAACCCAAACACTCCCACATGGCCCTCACCTTATTCCATATAGTCAATCATCTTAAACTCTGGCTGGAGGTTTCCATGAGGGGTGCAGCCCAAGACAGTGTCCAAAATCAGCTCGTTTGCCCCTCATTTGCCTAAAGTCAGGGTAGCCTGGACACCGTTGCTGTGAACCAGGAGTGAACAAATAAGCCTGCCGTTAATACTTCTATGTTTCTCCAATTTGAGGGCTCCTGATTTTAGGTATCGATTCTTTAGGTGATTTAGAGTCATGCGAAAACACAAGCACCTCTGCAGGGCTTTGAAGAACTCATTTGACTCAGAGAATCCCTATTCATATTTGTTGGAGTGCAGGAACCTAACAGAGGAAGGCAAGAGTCTTCATCCACAATGAATGATATTTTTTGCCATTTTGGTTTTGGAAGCTCACATGGGATCATTCTTGAGATCCATCAGGTGCTGAGAATCTAAGTCACAGCCACACACAGGACCAAGAGGCTGATAAAGACACATCCCTTTCCAAAGCAATTAAGCAAAGAACCACAGGTGAGGCCCATTCATTTCCATTTGAAAACTGTTTTCTTCAGGCTTCACAAAGGGGTGGCCTGAGGTAAAGACCTTCCTGACATTCAGTGCAACACAACAATAAGTAAGCAGAAAGCCCAAAGCAGTGTTTCTGCACTAAAACTTTCCTGGTCACACTGATATCTGAGTTTTCTGAGATGCTCGCCATTCTCTTCAACTATCCTTTACATGGCCATGTCACAGAGCTTGGAGGTGGTACATATTTTGGACATAATCCCTTAGCCCATTCTGGAGAGTGGCCAGAATTCAGGAAGAAAACAACAACTTAGAAAGATAGAGGTGTTGCACATCGATAAGACAAGCTGCAGTCCATTCATATATTGGGCAGGATGAATTATAGGGAAGATTTATACTAGACAGGACACATCCATTAATGCATTCTCTTTTCTAATGTCTACAACAATGGACACAGTGGGATACACATAAACAGAAACACTTGCCTTGTCAAATGACTTACTAGAAACTGTCTGCTCCAAACCAAACAAACCGCCTTTTCGATCTATTCTCAGAACATGAGACAAAACAACAAACCCACACCCACTCCCACAAAGGCATCTCCTTCCCCCAAGTAGGTCTGTGAGAATCCGGAGTGTCCTCTGACTGGTGGGCCATACTATGTTCCCCCGAAATGGCCTGTCTTCTCTCAGAACTTGTTTCCTTGACCAACTCTGTGAAGATGTCAGGAAAAAGTGGTTAGCCACTACCTGTTTCCTCAGGAAAGGTCCATCTTCAGAGCTCTCCTGGCATTTGGCCATCCTCACATCATTAGGTACCAAGAAAACTGACTCTGTCCTTGGTAAATCCAAACAAGTGAGCCCACTGGGCCTGGGACTGGGACTGCCTCTGGGTGCCTGGCTTCTTGGATACCAAGTTCAGAGAGTTCCATCACCAAGGAAATGAGGTATGTCACATTCTTTGGAACTGAATGAGGTCACTGCTTTGGCAACCACTTTGTCCTAACAGTTGCTTCCAAGGGTTACATAAGATGGAGGTTTCCCCTACTTCCTGTGACACTTTCATAAGGTAGAATGTATATCAACCATTGGCACCCGGGAACAGCTCTCCACTCAGGCCTGGATTGTTCCACCTTGTCTACAATAAGAAGAGAGAGGCAGATTCAGACACATCCCTTCATCCTGACCAGGTTGTTTGCCATGGAAGTTGACTTTTGCTCTCTCAGGTGCTTCATACCTGCCTACAACTTCTCCAGGTATCATTTGTGCATGGACATTTGAGGTTCTCATCTGGTGGAAGATCCCCAACTTTCCTGTATTGTAAGAACCCCTCTGTCCCTGCTCTTCTGTAAAATGATTGAGGGAACAGTGTATACTTGGGGTTAAAAACAGGTTTGATTTGGTGATGAATGATTCTGTGCGATGAATAATGGGATTGGGAACCTGCAATATTTACAAGAATATAGAGGTGAAATATAAGTATGAAAAAAGAAATCTAGGTATGCTTTGAAGCCCAGAAGGATTTTGCCCTTGATTGGGATACTTAGCTTTGAATTATGTTCTGCAAAGATGTCTCAGATAATTTGATATACAATGGCATAGGACCTTGTACATTGGATGATTGAATTTAGAAGAGAATATCCAGTCAAAAAGGGATATTCAGTAGGATTAGGAAGATAGTCGGGAGGTTTAGGAAGACGAGTGAGTATAGGATTTGGACCAAAAGTTCTTTAGCAATAGACTTTTGGTTATAGAGTGAATGTAAATGTCAGCACATATGAAGAGTCAGACACTATGTTGAACTGGGGAAAATATGTAGATAAGCAGATATCAATGGAAACATTACGAAAGCAGGCAAAGTATAAAGTGAGGGATAGAATTAGACATTTTCAACAGGGTTGAGTTTCAATATATAAATTAGGAAAAAACAAATATGTAGTCACCAATAGGAGTGACAATTGACAGCATTAGGCAACCTGGACATGGATGTTTTTAGAAATCCATGTTCACTTTCCATTTAGGCTTTGGTACAATCATAAGTGTGACCTTTCCATTTTTGTCCAGAATATTACTGTGATAATGAGGTGACATGAGTATTTATTTCACCATTTCTGGGAGCAATATATTGAAGATGTAAAATTAGAATCGGGGGTACAAATAGGTGTACCCTGTTTCTATGAACATAGAGAAAAACCACGAATAGACCATACTGTGAATAAATAATATAACTTTTTTGAACTTTAAATAATGAATTGAACTGATATCTGAAAAACAAAAGGAAATTGTATATTGATATACAATCATTCATTCCAACCAGTTATATATCTAATGGAAATATTAGTGTTTTGGTTTATCATGAAGAGTGTGTGAGTTTTGCTTCAAAATGATTATGGAAATTCAAAATAATGTGTTTGGAAAGAAGTCTCATGAAAAGACCAGTCAAGAAACCCTGACAATACATGTGTTCTGAAGCAAGAAGTGATTAATGTTGAAACAAATGCCTATTAATTTGTGAACTTCTGGATGAAATGTATATCCTATGATGTGCAAAAACTGAAGAAACAATAATGTACCAGTGTCGAATACAAATGAATGACAAATTACATATCATGTCCCATAGGAGTCTACTTGCATTGATGTTAGACTGGGTCAGATACTGTAGAATAATTAGGATTGTATGCACCCTTCACTGAAGTTAGTAGTCAGTACTAGGAAACAAATATGTATTTCAGGTGGATGAATATTTCTGATTATAATCTTCTGAAAAGTGGATTATAAATCCACATACATGAACATGAATGAATTTAGAGAGTGTATACTAGACACATATATTTCATATTTGGAAAACTTTGGAGAGTATATCTATATCTATATCTATACACACACACACACACACACACACACACACACACACACACACAACACTCACAGACATTAAAAAGTACCAATATAAATGCCAATCGAAATTCATCAGTAAATATATATCATCCACAGATGCAAAAATATTTATGTTACTGAACATGAGTTTATGTATAATGTTGTTCTTCTAGGACGCTCTCTTATAGGTTGAATTTTCATTTCCAACAGCATTTAGGAGGAG